>NC_036643.1:1122032-1352943 GCF_002806865.2 Cucurbita pepo subsp. pepo
TTCAAGATTAGTTGAGGTAGGCTTCCATTGTATGGCTCTACCTTGAAATTTATAGGACCTTCAAACAAATTCAATATACAATTAGCACAATCAAACCACTCCCATTAGTAAGCTATCTGTTAAGTTAATTCAAATATTCGTGTGAAAATTATGGATTAGTGATTAGTTTAGAGGGTTACCGGATTCAAATTCTTAGGTTAATGGTGTGAAATGTTAAGAACCACGACTCTCCACAATAGTATGATATTGTCTACTTTGAGCATAAGCTCTCCACAATGTTTTTGATTTTCCCAAAATGCCTAATGTCAATGTTGATGTATTCCTTACTTATAAACTCATGATCATCCTTTTACTTAGCCATTGTGAGACTCCCTCCTCAACAATCCTCTCCTCGAACTAAATACACCATAGGGACTCCCCTGAGACCTACAAAGCCCTCGAACTAATGGACTAAGTTAAAAGCATGACACTAATACCATGTTAAGAATCACAACTCTCCATAATGGTATGATATTGTTCACTGATACCATGTTAGTTTCTTCGATGGCGTTGGGGCTCTAGCCCCAGACTTTGGGCTGATTCTACTATGTTCTTAACATCAAGTTCAAGCCATTAAACTATGAAACTAATTAGAGGGCAAATCTTAACGTAGAAATGTGATTTATTACTATATGGTCGTTTATGAGAACTGAGCAGCACACAGAGAGCAGAGCCCACAGAGAGCAGAGATATCTATACATTTAAATAAAAGTGAGAAAGAAGATGGAGTGTTACCAACTTCAAAGGCAAGCCCACAGAGAGCAGAGCAACCAGGGCCGCCGGTAAACCAAGTCATCAGAGGATCAGTTTTGGGGTTTCCTTGGGACTTGACAAAGTAATAAAACTGCTGAACTTCCTCCGAATCGCCCACTCCCACATATCTGTTCCATTTCCACAAAACCTTACACACAACGCTAACTAATACCCATTTAACACACAATACAACAAGAAAAGGAAGCAAAACGAACCCAGTTTCGAGCTCAAATGGCAGAGGACCTGGGAATCCAGGCAGATACTTCACAGTCCAAGATGAAGCTGCGGCAGCGGAGGAGACCACCAGAAAAAGAAGAACAGGGAAGAAGAAGAAGACAACAGACCACCGGAAAACGGGAGTGGCCATCGGAGAAATTCAAAACTCACCCCAAACTCCAACCCGCGAAATGTGCTCCAGACCCACGTTTACGTTAATGTTTCGTTCTGTTTTATGGTCTACATTGTAGATACTACACGAATACCAATAGTGCAGCGTGTCGATGAATCCGTAACAGCGGTGGGATCCACTTCTCCGGGCAACAAAAAAAATCACGTGGAATATTGGTGAAATTTATTTACACAAATAATTTGAGCCACAATCTCCACCTACCACTTCCAAGTAACAGAATTTTTCTTTGTTTTTTTCTATAAAATAAATTTATTTTAGAAATAACATTTTATTACAAAAGAAAAATCACTCAATTTCATACCATAATAAACAACAAATTAATTTTAAATTTGATCACTCAAATACACAAACAAACCAAACAAATTATTATGTTTTTTATTTAGTTTAAGGGCACACGTGTCAATTTGTAATTGGTCACAAATTTTGTTATCATGTATTTTCTTTCATGAAAATTATTATTATTATTAAATTAATTTCAATTAAAAAAATATTCAAATGATTTAACTTAAAGTGTGTCGAATAAATTAGAGAAATACATGGATTAAAATTATATATATTTTTTAAAAAATAAAACTATATTTTTTTTAGGAATATATACTATTTGCATATTTCATACTGGGCCAGTGACCAATGAATTCAGAAAGCCCTTCACGTGCTGAGGCCCTATGAGGCCCAAAACCAAACATGGATCTCTGTTTATTTTGGACCAAGCCCATTTAAGAGATAATATGTGCTTTCTAAACCAAAAAAAAAAAAAAAAAAAAAAAAAAAAAAANAATTATATGAAAATAATAATTTCGTAAAAGAAATACAGCACCTTAATATATAATATATTAATCAATAATTTTGGGGTTACATCAATCGCTTTTTTATTTGACCAATTGACCATCCCTAAGTGCAACCCAGGGACCAGCTCGGACCAAATATATAAAAGAATACCCCACAAACAATTAATCAAATAAAAACACTTTATGAAAAAAAGAAAAAAAAAACCGGCATACACGTGTGGTTCCCGGTAAGACTACGGGCTATAACCGGTAATTGGCAGTCAAAAATCTCCATTAATTTATCGGTAATTAAAAAAGGTTTCATTTTTCATTTTTCATTTTTCTCTTTCTCAGTGCCTCCCATTCTTTGGTGTCTTAGATCCTCCAAAATTTCGTCTGACATTTTCTTTTATACAATTTTTTTTTATTTTTTTTTTTAGGGATTTTTCGTTGGGGGGTGGGTTTGAGGAAAGTGCACTGTTCTCAAGTATGAGTGATTTAGATTCATGGCATCGCTTTTGATTGCATGTTTTTTTGGGGGATTTTGATGATTTGGGCATTTTTGTGGAGCTTGGAGAGGCAGTGAGGTTCATTTGTGGTTACTGATGATGACGGCGGCGATGGTGAAGAAGAAGAAGAAGCCCTTTCTTCCGACCAACCAAGGGGTTCAGATGAAGAAGCTAAAGAATGCCCCCGTTCGCCATTTTTGCTGCTGCTTCTGATTGTTAGTGAGAAGAAAAAGATTGTGGAAGACAGAGAAAGTAAGAGAGAACCCTTTTTCTTTCCTTTTTTTTTTTTTTTTTTTTTTCCTGTTCTTTTGCCCCCCTTTTTATGATTCGCACATGTTTTTCTGTCATTGTGCTTTGGGTTGCTGAAAATGAATTCAATTGCTCGTTCTTGATGTTCTATTCCAGGGATTTTGGGTAAATTTTGTTCTCTGTTGAGATTGATTTGTTCTTTTGAGGGTTTTGGAAAATGCCGATGTACCAGCCGGAGCTGGGTGTGGGTGGTGGAGGGCAAGTTCTTGATGTGGAAACCGCCGTGAAAGATGGTATTCTCGGCGGCGGTGGGTTCATCTGCGAGGGTGGAATGGCGGAGAAATTGGATCTGAAGGAGATGGTGGAGGAGCTTGAGAACATAGAGGTTCCTTCGGTTTTTATCTGCCCAATTTCATTGGAGCCAATGCGAGATCCTGTAACGCTTTGTACAGGACAGACCTATGAACGTTCCAACATCATGAAATGGTTTTCTCTTGGCCATATCACATGCCCCACCACAATGCAAGAGCTTTGGGATGATTCAATTACTCCCAATAACACTCTTCACCAACTCATTCACAGCTGGTTTTCCCAAAAGTATTTGGCCATGAAGAAGAGGTCAGAGGATGTGCAGGGGAGGGCTCTCGAGCTCTTAGACACGTTGAAAAAGGTCAAGGGCCAAGCCAGAGTCCGAGCCTTGAAGGAGCTTCGACATGTCGTGGCTTTGAATTCTTCGACCAAGAACACCGTGGAAGACAATGGCGGTCTTGCTTTGATTTCTTCTCTGTTGGGTCCTTTCACATCCCACGCGGTTGGCTCCGAAGCCATTGGGATTTTAGTGAACTTGGATCTCGATGCCGAGACAAGGAGAAACCTCGTCCAACCCGCCAAGATTTCGTTAATGGTGGACATGTTGAACGAGGGATCCACAGACACCAAAATCAACTGCACCAGATTGATTCAAACGCTTCTCGATGGGGACGATTGTGGAGCGGACACTGTCTCAGGTCTAAGCCTGGTGGTTGGATTGTTAAGATTAATCAAAGAAAAACAACACCCAAATGGCGTTCTTGCTGGATTAAGATTGCTAAAAGCTCTGTGCTCCAAAGAACAAGTCANATAATTATTTAATACAATTAATGACACAAACGGATTCAGATCCCCCAACACAATCCAAACTTAATGAATACTGTTCCTTAATTTATATTTGTCTTAAAAAAAACAAAATCATATTTAAACATTTTACTTTAATAATTAATTTATTATTGGCTGATGGGTTGGAAAATCAGGTGTGTGGTTTGACCAGTCTCCTTCACAGCCAACAAAGTACTGACACGTAACCATGGGAACAGTGCGGGTCTGGACCTTCACACTGTTCTAGATCACCCGCAGGGCACCATTATTTTTCTATTTTCAATATTATAACACAATAATTCAAAATTAATAGAAATAATATTAATTAACGGTGAGATTATGAGATGGAAGTGGAAAGTTGAAATTAATTAAGCATAATTCCGTAACAAACCTAAATTAGGCTTTTAAATTCAAATTATTTAAATTTAAACAGTATACACATAAATTAAACCTTTATATCATAATTTAATTTTCTCTTTTTCAATTATATATTAAAAGTTTAATTGATGGAATATTAAATAGAGTAAATTAGCAAAAATGATTAAATATGTCTGTCTCCTCATAATTTATGGAATTTCTGGCAATTAAAAATTTGGTTGGTTTTTAAAATTATATGAAAATAATAATTTCGTAAAAGAAATACAGCACCTTAATATATAATATATTAATCAATAATTTTGGGGTTACATCAATCGCTTTTTTATTTGACCAATTGACCATCCCTAAGTGCAACCCAGGGACCAGCTCGGACCAAATATATAAAAGAATACCCCACAAACAATTAATCAAATAAAAACACTTTATGAAAAAAAGAAAAAAAAAACCGGCATACACGTGTGGTTCCCGGTAAGACTACGGGCTATAACCGGTAATTGGCAGTCAAAAATCTCCATTAATTTATCGGTAATTAAAAAAGGTTTCATTTTTCATTTTTCATTTTTCTCTTTCTCAGTGCCTCCCATTCTTTGGTGTCTTAGATCCTCCAAAATTTCGTCTGACATTTTCTTTTATACAATTTTTTTTTATTTTTTTTTTTAGGGATTTTTCGTTGGGGGGTGGGTTTGAGGAAAGTGCACTGTTCTCAAGTATGAGTGATTTAGATTCATGGCATCGCTTTTGATTGCATGTTTTTTTGGGGGATTTTGATGATTTGGGCATTTTTGTGGAGCTTGGAGAGGCAGTGAGGTTCATTTGTGGTTACTGATGATGACGGCGGCGATGGTGAAGAAGAAGAAGAAGCCCTTTCTTCCGACCAACCAAGGGGTTCAGATGAAGAAGCTAAAGAATGCCCCCGTTCGCCATTTTTGCTGCTGCTTCTGATTGTTAGTGAGAAGAAAAAGATTGTGGAAGACAGAGAAAGTAAGAGAGAACCCTTTTTCTTTCCTTTTTTTTTTTTTTTTTTTTTTCCTGTTCTTTTGCCCCCCTTTTTATGATTCGCACATGTTTTTCTGTCATTGTGCTTTGGGTTGCTGAAAATGAATTCAATTGCTCGTTCTTGATGTTCTATTCCAGGGATTTTGGGTAAATTTTGTTCTCTGTTGAGATTGATTTGTTCTTTTGAGGGTTTTGGAAAATGCCGATGTACCAGCCGGAGCTGGGTGTGGGTGGTGGAGGGCAAGTTCTTGATGTGGAAACCGCCGTGAAAGATGGTATTCTCGGCGGCGGTGGGTTCATCTGCGAGGGTGGAATGGCGGAGAAATTGGATCTGAAGGAGATGGTGGAGGAGCTTGAGAACATAGAGGTTCCTTCGGTTTTTATCTGCCCAATTTCATTGGAGCCAATGCGAGATCCTGTAACGCTTTGTACAGGACAGACCTATGAACGTTCCAACATCATGAAATGGTTTTCTCTTGGCCATATCACATGCCCCACCACAATGCAAGAGCTTTGGGATGATTCAATTACTCCCAATAACACTCTTCACCAACTCATTCACAGCTGGTTTTCCCAAAAGTATTTGGCCATGAAGAAGAGGTCAGAGGATGTGCAGGGGAGGGCTCTCGAGCTCTTAGACACGTTGAAAAAGGTCAAGGGCCAAGCCAGAGTCCGAGCCTTGAAGGAGCTTCGACATGTCGTGGCTTTGAATTCTTCGACCAAGAACACCGTGGAAGACAATGGCGGTCTTGCTTTGATTTCTTCTCTGTTGGGTCCTTTCACATCCCACGCGGTTGGCTCCGAAGCCATTGGGATTTTAGTGAACTTGGATCTCGATGCCGAGACAAGGAGAAACCTCGTCCAACCCGCCAAGATTTCGTTAATGGTGGACATGTTGAACGAGGGATCCACAGACACCAAAATCAACTGCACCAGATTGATTCAAACGCTTCTCGATGGGGACGATTGTGGAGCGGACACTGTCTCAGGTCTAAGCCTGGTGGTTGGATTGTTAAGATTAATCAAAGAAAAACAACACCCAAATGGCGTTCTTGCTGGATTAAGATTGCTAAAAGCTCTGTGCTCCAAAGAACAAGTCAAGAACTCAGTAGTGAGCATTGGGACAATCCCACAGTTGATTGAAATTCTCCCAAATTTCAGCCCCGAATCTTTGGAGCTAGCCCTTCACGTATTGGATTCAGTTTCATCCCTCTCCGACGGCAGGGTGGCCTTGAAAGACTGCCCCAAAACCATTCCAAATTTGGTGAAGTTGTTAATGAGAGTGTCGGAGAGCTGCACTCAGCTGGCTTTATCAATCTTATGGGCGGTCTGTAAACTCGCCCCTGAAGAATGTGCATCGCAAGCTGTGGAAGCAGGCTTAGCCGCCAAACTTCTTCTAGTGATTCAGAGCGGTTGCAATCCCGTTCTGAAACAACGCTCCGCCGAGCTTCTGAAGCTCTGCAGCTTGAATTACACAGCAACCCTCTTCATATCCAAGTGTAAGCTTACAAGAACAATACAATAAGGAAGAAGAAACAAAAACCCCAGCCAAATTAGAACACACCTTAAATTCTTCTTCTTCTTCCATCTGGGAATGAATGAATCAAGTGGGGGGGTGAGTGTTCGAGTCTCGCCATTGTAAATTTTTGTAGAGCTTTTTGTTGGCTATCAAATCAAATCAAATCTTGTATGATGAATAACAAATTATTACTATTATTATGAGTTTTTGGTGTTTGTCACAATTACTTGAAGAACTCAGATGATTAGTTCATGGACAATGGAACAGTTCGATTCCAATTCTAATTTAGTGTCAAATTTTGAACATTAGGAACAGTTAACAACAGGGTTAATGCAGGATCAAAGTAAAGGGAAATAATAATTAGAAGAAAAGAGAAAAAAAAAAAAAAAAAAAAAAAAAAAAAAAAAAAAAAAAAANGTACAGTCCCGATGAAGGGTCCCCCAAAGATTGAAACACTTTTTCATCTGTGTAAAAAAGAAAACAGGGCTGATTGAAAGTTTGGATATGATTGGTGATGAATGGTCAGAAAATTGGTCGGAAAATGTCTACCAACGAAATAAGCTTAACAGGATAAGGATCATCATCATTATCATAATGCTTCAATTATATTCCCTTCAAAACCGTTTATTGCCACAATAATTAATTTATATTCTTTTCATTTTATTTCTATTATAAGATACCAAGACCATACCAAAGGTTCAAAATTCAGATCTGACACCTGGTGACACAAATATTCATCTACATCTTTATGAGATGATCGCAGAATTTACTCCTCACCCTTAAAAGTGAAAATTATGTAGTTTTCATTACCTTTCATTTACTCGAGTGTTCGAAGACAGAAGGGTTAATGGAGCATGGAGAGGGATTTGTAGTGTTTGGATTGAGGGGGTCCTTCCCCCTCCTTTTGTTCCCACCAATGGGCACACGCAGTCAACTCCTTTCCACCCATTTGCAAAAAAAGGAAAAAGAAAACCCCAAACAAACAAATACAAATGAATTGTTTATGAAATGAAATGAAAATAAAAAGAAAAGGAAAAATTTGGTGAAAATTTGGAGAAACATTTGGTGGGGGAGATTTAAATTTTTTTGAAACACCACATTAAATGAGAAAATAAAGAGATGTCGCTTTTAAAATGGGTGTGTGGGCACATGGAGATGCCCTTAATATAGCTCGTATGTCAGCTCATCATTCAACCATCGCCAACATGTCCTCCAACTCTTCAAATAAAATATAATAATTTTAATCAAAATGTTTATAAATTAAAAAACAGAAATGCAAAAATAAATAATAAAACAGTCTTCCTTATTTTTTTATTTAATTTAAAAACAAGGATCATTTGGGACCACTATTTTGTCTTCTATTATACTAATGGTTGGATTTCTATTAGTGGTTCCTTGCGGAAACTTTCAAAATATATCCTTTTGATCAACTTAGTTTCCTTTATTAACCCTTTTTTATTTACTTTACTTTTTTTATTTATTTAAGCGTTAATTAGTGAATAAGACAATATTATCTTAAATATCTATTACATGTTTGTACCTCGTACTCGTATAACTACAAAAATCTAATTGGATAGGCCTATTATTCAAAAAATAAAAAATAAAAAAAATAATAAAATAAATTGAAAATTTGGGCCAAAAGTTGTTTGGGCCGGAGAACAGTGAAGCAAACGAAAATGTGGGCTGAAAGTTGTTTGGGCCGGAAAACAGTGAAAGCAAACGAAAATGTGGGCCAAAAGTTGTTTGGGCCGACTCAACAATTGGTCTAAATAGACTTAACAAGCTAAATAACAAAATTTAATTATGCATTTTAAAAAATGGCAAAAAGTAAAAATAGAAAAAATGGAATATTTTAATAATAAAACGTAATTAAATCTAAATTTATCATTTAAAATTCTACCAATTTAAACTAACACGCTGAATAAATTTACTATCACTCAATTTTAACCTTCACCAACGTAAAGAAGAAGAAGAAGGATAAAAAGAAAGTATAGTTTGGAAAATGTGGAAACGTAAAGAACAAATTAAAATAACCTTAAAATATAATTTAAGGAAAATATTCTTATAAATTAAAAATAAATAAATAATAGGCCGACCGATAAATAGCGCCAAATTAAGGGACCAAGTCTTAAGCAGTCACTTTCTTCACTTCACCATTCGAATTGGATACAATGTCGTGGTTGGCTCGCTCCATTGCCAACACCCTTCGGCTTGAAGACGAAGATGACGAACACAACGGTGTCGTTTCGCCCATTCACTCTGATCCTCCATCTCCTTCTCCGTCTTCCACTCCACGCAACCAGATGGAGTCCCAATCCGAACTCGACGACGAAGCATTATCTCGCCGCGTCAGAGGGGACTTGACTGAATTCAAACAAACCCTAACCCGCCAATTTTGGGGCGTCGCCTCTTTCCTGACTCTTCCGCCGCCTTCTCATCCCCGGTTGGATGGGGATCTCGCTGCCTCTTCCGATTGGAAGCCGTTCGAGGCGTTTAATCAGCCTGATCCGTCGATCTCCAAGGACGAAGTGGATCCGTCCGATCCGATTGAGGTCTTGAAGATGCGTTCGAACCATGAAGCGTATGCGAAATCCGGGGATTCACAGGGGGAATGCTACGAGGTGGATTGGGGAGATGTTGTTGGGATCACTGATGAAGTGCTGACGTTTGCCACCAACATTGCAATGCACCCTGAGACTTGGATTGATTTCCCAATTGACGAGGAGGAGTGCAACGATGGTATGTTTGTTTCGGTAATTTTGCTATCCAATTCGTTAGAAGCTTGTTGATTGAACTCCCTACAAAGTAGATACAGTTCTTTGGTCTTAATTTTATTCGTTTTCATCGGATATAGGACGAGGGTCATTGAATGGTGCGAATTCCACTAATAATCTTAGGCGCCATTGTTTTTGAATGAAATGTTAACTTGATGCTGGAATCGTTCATGGAATGATTTAGGAAATTCTTCTCCTCAAATGGAGACTTCAATGAAATGCGCCATTGTTTTTGATAGGAAGGATAAACCCCCTATTCAGTTCACTTACACTTGGTGAATGCTTCGCGAGTCTAAGTGATTGCCTTGCTATGTAACGTGTCAGTTTGTCAAGTGTTGAGAATCTCCCTTGTGTAGGTTGAAGCATGCACGAATCCTTTTCGTGATGTGGGACCCTTTTTCGAATATGACATGTATGAAGTGAACTCACACGTGTGAAGATAGCGAAGTGTTGTGCATTGAGGGAAAGACTTAGGTCTCTCCAAAACCTGGGCACTTGTTGGTTTTCCTTCATCTGTCAATATAATTAGCATCACATGTTACATTAGAGGCTTTATCAATTATGTTAATCATTTATAGTGCAAATACAGTGTTTTCGTCTTATACAATCAATTATAACCAAGTTTTTTAAACTTCAAGACTATACCTTACACTGAATTTAATCATAATTCCATCTCTTATGCTTGGATATGTAAGATAAATGAGAAAGAAATGTTATATGGTGATCCCACTTATATGATTAAATGTGCTGACTTTTATGTGGAAAATTTGGACTTTTTGTTGTTTAACTATATGTTCGTATGATGTTTTTTCACATTGTTGAACCCTGTATATTTATGTCTTTAGACCTTTCTTTTTCTTGTTTTAGATTTTGAAATGTCTGATGCCCAAAAAGAGCATGCTTTTACTATTGAACGTCTTGCTCCTAGACTAGCTGCTCTCAGAATTGAGCTCTGTCCTTGCCATATGAGTGAGAGCTACTTTTGGAAGGTCTATTTTGTGCTCCTGCATTCAAGACTCAATAAGCAGGATGCAGAGGTTTTATCTACTCCACAGGTTGACTACTCTTTCTTTCCGTTGACTTTTAACATCGCAATGGAACTTCTCTAGTTAAACTATGTACTTCCTATATTGTTACATGGTTGGCATGGTGGTGCAAATCATTAATTTAGGATCCCATGTATAGTTAAACGTACAAAAATTATCTATATGCCTTGGTACAGAAAAATTCATTTTATTCATATGACGTTCAAACATGTATTTTACTGTTTATATTGAGTATATCTGCTTCCTTTGATTGAAACGTTATGTTTGCGGTAGAATAAGGATTCTTCAAACTTGTAGGTAGCAGAAGCAAGATCAATGTGGATGCAGGAATTACAAAAGCAGACCAAGCCAGAGTCCTACTGGTGTGGAAGAGACACTTTTGAGTTAAAAGACAGCTGCGATATGCTGCAGGAAGACGGTAGTCCCATGGCATTCCATGATAATCATTCTGGATTGAGGCAGCCTTGGACATTGATGTCTGAGCCAAGACATTATGAGACTGAGAAATATCAAATAGAGAGTTCTGAGACGCAATTCATCGATAAGTCTGTTATTGTTGAAAAACCTATAAGTAAGAACGAGGATAGAAACTCCACGATTGGGCCTTCTTCAAAATTCCTTGTTCAGAACTACGAGGATGAGTCAGACAACGACTGGCTAGAGGAAGACTCTGAGTTGGGTGGTTGTAATAAGACCATCCTCCCTCTTGAGAACGAAGAAGAAATTTCTTTCAGTGATCTCGAGGATGATGATATGGTTCTGCCAGCTAAATTCAAGACTGCTTCCAAATAATAGGGAAGTTCAACAACAAAAGAACAAAAGAAAAAAGAAATCAAGGTGTTGGTTCAAATTGTGTATGCTTTGCTGATGAGTGTAAATGAATTACAAAGTCAGTCTGACAAGATTGTTGGTCTGCCGATACCGAGCCCATAAAGCCGTCTGAAATTGCATTAGTGGGTTGGGTGACAAGATTGTTTGTAAATGATATGAATGATCATTCCAGTTCGGAAGAGTGTATCTTGATAATGTGTTTGTGTTTGGTTTCTTGTTTGGGAATTGTGTAAATTATGTATCAGTAAATAGACAAAAAGGGAAAACGGAATACCCTACGATGATTGTCCTCATCCTTCTGGTCTGTCAGGCGTTCCAGGATACCCAGAACTCTTCTTCTGTCAGGATTGGAGATTCATTGTAAGCTGTCTGACAGAAGAAACCGCTAAAAACAGCCAAAGGAGCCACCGAATTATGTAACTGAGGCAGTTGAGGAGGGTTCCGTTGGGTTTCTGTATTTGAATTTTAAAGTGAAAGAGGGCTTCGTTTTGAATGAAGTTACGTCTCTGTCTCGTCCATTACAGGTATCGGTATGTACAGAAGGACCGTAATGGGCCATTTTCTTATTCTCATTTCATCGCTGTACTCTTACCCTTCTCTACTCCATGAAGCTATTATGCTATATAGCTTTAGTTGTCATACTCGCAGATATGGCTTTGTTCCAATCCTGTTGCCGTGGGAATGCAAGTTGGTCCATTATTGTAGTACTTGAATATTAGCTAGTTTGTATAAAATTGATATCAGGAATTGAACGGAAGCGTAGTGTCCACAATCACTCTGGATAAGATTTGTTCTGTTTTTGTAAGTGAGAAAGAAGACAAGCAGGATAAAGAATTGTAGGATGACAGAAACGGAGGACAGGGAAAGTGCAACAGAAACGGGAGTGGCTAAAAGAGTTCCTTTTTTCTTTCGTAAGGGAAATCATTGTCAACCACTCATATTTTCAGCATTTAACAAATGTCCAGAAGCTGTGGAGCAAATAAAATAACTCAAAAGAGTTTCCAAGAATTTTTTTTCTTCTTCTTTTTCTCGTTTTCGGGTTTTAAAATAGGAATGTTTTATTTTCCTCTTTAATTGATGTGAGATCTCACAATAATATCCGATAGCAATGGGCTGAGCTATTACAAATGGTATTAGAGCCGTGTGCTAAGGACGCAAGTCCTCAAAGATTGTGAGATCCAACATTGATTAGAGAGGAGAAGGAAGCGATGAGTTTGAGCTGTTACAAATGGTATCAGAGTCTGTTACCAGGCGGTGTGCTAAGGATGCTAGTCATTCCAGAACCTCTAGTAAACACGTTTTAAAACTTTAAGGGAAAGTCTCTAAGGGAAACCTAGAGGACAATATTTGTGTGAGGCGGCTGTTACTTCTTATTACACTTATTAAATTAAACAATTTAAAATGTTGAGTTGATTTCAATTTTAGGGTTTGAAAAATGTAACAAACTCCATAAATTAATAAATTAAGATTACTTTGTATAAATTAGCCTATTTAATTGAAGACAAATACGGTTGGTTTGGTATTTAAATCATAAATGACATTAAATTTAACCAGAAATGGTAATAATGCTAATAATAATGCCATCAATTTAGAAATGTCTCATTTTAAACAAAAAAAAAAAAAAAAAAAAAAAAAAAAAAAAAAANTGAAAATTAAACATTTGTTGCAATTTTGTTTAAATCATTACTAAATTATTCTTCAACTGTACAAAGAATGACAGTTGAATGAGTCTAGTTTGCCTAACTTAAAAAATATTCAATTAAAAAATATACTTATAATTCAATAAAATAGAAAATTTAGAATAAAAATAGACAAAATATTTAGTTTTTTTTTTAATAAAAAGGATATTTTACTTGTAAATATTTCAGATCACGCGATTCAACACCAATATTTTAGCATGATCCTAACGCAATTGTCATTCTGATTGGTCGTTTCATTCTCATCTGCGATTTTGGTGTTTCCGTGTAAGAACGGTAAAACCGACTCGTAGATGAACTCGTCTTCCAATTCCTTCTGTTCTTATTTTTCTTCTTAAACTTTATATTTTGTGTAAGCAGATGCCATTCTAATCCTATCGTATCATATTCCTAACAAGGATCCCGAACCCCAACGCTCATTTCAAGCCAATCACCTGTACTCACCTTCCTTCCATGTTCTGTTGCTATTCCCACTTGCCGCCAATTGCATCTTCTCTGGAAATTTACGATTTCTTCTAGGTTTGACCCCTCCATCTTCATTGACTTCGTACAACAACCCCAAGCAGGTTTGCGATTCTGTTTTATTTATCGGATTTCTTCTGTTCCCATTCATCGAGACGGAAAACTCAACAAATCTGGGTTTCGCCATTTTCGTTCTATTTCGAGCATTTCAATCTCAAATCTAGGTTTCGGTTTGATTTGGGTTCTAGGGTTTTTTTGAGTCTCGCTCTCGCGTCATGGATTCTGAACTGGTTAGAAGGGGGTTGGGATTCTCTCAGAGAAGAAAGAAATGGCTTATTCTATTGACTGTCATGGGGGTTTCTGGTTACGGTGCTTACAAGGTCTATCATTTGCCTTCTGTCGAGAGGAGGAGGAAGAAGTTGATGAAGCTCTTGGGCGCCATGATTTCCGTTGCTGAAATGGTTGCGGATTCTTCTGAAGCTATTGGAGTAGTTTCTAAGGACTTGAAGGAGTTTCTGAAATCTGATTCCGACCAGATTCCCAACAGCTTGAAGCAAATTTCCAAAATTGCGAAATCTGAGGAATTTTCGGAGTCTCTGGAAAAGATCACCGAGGCATTTACGATTGGAATGATGAGAGGTTATAAATCTGTGTCAAAGAATGAACAAAATGCGGAGGCTGGTTTGGCGAATTCGAGCTTTACTTCTGATGTCGTTGAGAAGCTTTTCTCAACAGCTGGGACTGGTTTTGCGTCTGTTGTGGTTGGAAGTTTTGCAAAGAACTTGGTTATGGGATATTACTCGATCCCTGGATCAGTTGATGATGCAAGTCGAAATTCAAGTTCTTACAAATCTGGATCTGAATTTCCAGACGTGCCCAGATGGGTAACTGTGGCCTCCAATGAGAAAAGCAAAAATCTTATAGCGAATTGCATACAAGTTTTTGTTAGCACCGCAGTTGCTGTATATCTTGATAAAACAATGGATGTTAATGTGTACAATGATTTGTTTAGTGGATTGACCAATCCCACGCATCAGGACAAGGTGAAGGACATGCTTGTTTCTGTTTGTAATGGCGCTGTGGAAACTCTAGTAAAAACATCTCACCAGGTATTGACAAGCTCGCGATCGCCTTCGAAATTGAGTCCGGTTTCATCCTGCAATGGACTGTCGAAGATAGGAGACAACCCCTTTTCTGAAGGAGCATATCCAAAGAAGATGGCCATGGCCAGCTCAAATGAGGATAGCCAAAATGGGTGGGTTGGCGCGGTTTCATCTACTTTGGCAGTTCCTAGAAATCGTAAGTTTGTGCTTGATTTAACTGGTAGGGTGACCTTTGAAACAACAAGATCTTTTGTGGAATTTTTGTTGTGGAAGCTCATGGATGGTCTGAAGAGAAGTCTTGATATAGTTCATGATGAAGTTGTGGGTAGGGGATTGCAAGTCATCAGATACTTCAGCGCTAAGTCTTCTGTCCTTGTTACAATTTGTTTAGCATTATATCTACATGTTTTTGGTGGCACCAGACTTCTGTTACCTGCATAATATAGAGCCGGATGAAGTTAAAGCAAGCCACTTAGATTAGAAAGTATATACCATTGTTGCACTTAGGGAAGGTTTTGTACTTTCTCCATATCATTCAAATTTTAATGACGATGATACTTCTTGAACAAATATATATATGAGAACTAAGCAATGAGTGTGCCTAGACCTTCTTGTTGGAGCAATGGGAGTCAAATCACTGACAACGAAACTACTTCCACCTTTTCTGTCTATTTAGATTGTAAGGTTTTGAAGCTCATGTCTGTGATTGGGGCAGTTTGACAAAAAATACAGTATTCCTTAGATAGTTTGCATTGCTGCAATGATATAAAGGCGTGTTAGCTCTGATTCTCTGGTTTTTCTACAAGATGCTTTCCATATGTTCTAATATGACTTGGAAACATAATGCAATTTCATCCATTGTTCAAAATACTCAATGGATCATAGCAAGTTCTCAATGATGCATGTTTCATTCTCTTTCTCTCTACTTAGCATGGCGTACTTTAGAATATAGGCAGCTTCATGTGATTTTTATTTTTGTTTCTCATAAGACGTACAAGTTTCTTTGTCTGTTGAGCTGTCCACAGAGATCTCTCCAATTATAGCTGTTCTATGAGAACATGCAAGTCCTTGCGAAAAGCTCATATTATTTTAGCATTCCTCACTAGAGGACAGATTTTGTTGTTCTTGGCATGTGGGCTACTCATCCTGTTAAGCTTGTTCTTACAGAACTATTTTGCAGAGCCCTAGGCTATTTTCAACTGTATTGCAGATCACAAGGAGTTTTTTTTTTTTCTTCTTTCTGAAACTAAATGGGATGTTCTTGATAAGACTGCGCACACCATATTGGATGTCTCGTTTGCCAGATACTGATGCAGGGGGAGGGCAACTTCCTCAACATACTCTACACCGACAATGGATCAAGTTCTTTCCAATTGGCATTTCTTTTCCAGTAGGTTTGCTCATAGGTGAGAAGGTGGGTCATGATGATGTGCATTTTTTAGCATTTGGGTCTCATGATTACTATCATCCCATTCTTTTATCATTAATGTCCACTTTTGTTGTAACATTTGTTTATGCAAGTAGCTCTTTAGAATCATGCTTTCTAGTAATAGAGATATAGGGGCCGATGGATTATGATTTCCTTTACCCATCATGTAATAGCCTAATAGCCTAAGTCTAAGTCCACCGCTAGCAAATATTGTCTTATTTCCCTTTTAAACTTCACCTCAAGGTTTTTAAAACGCGTCTACTAGGGAGAGGTTATAAAAAATATTTGTTCCCCTCTCAAACTGACGTGAGATCTCATAATCCACTCCCCTTAGAGGCCCTGCGTCCCCGTTGGCACACCGCCCGGTGTCTGGCTTTGATACCATTTGTAACAGCTCAATCCCACTGTTAATAGATATTGTCCTTTTTGGGCTTTCCCTTCCGAGCTTCCCCTCAAGGTTTTTAAAACACATCTATTAGGGAAAGGTTATAAGGAATGTTTTTTTCCCTCCCCAACCGATGCGGGATCTCACATCACCTCCTTAAGACGACCTCCTTGTTCCTTTTCCTACTAACCTCAAATATATTGGAATGCCCCATTGTCTTCACTTTTCATTATTAACAGAAAAACCATCCCCACTTTTCAAGTTAAATATGTATTGTTTCAGATTCATTTTCCAACCTCCTGGAAATTTCTGGTATTTTGACTGATATTATTATTTATGCTTCCATCATATTTTGGTAGAATTATGAAGAGAGAGAGAGAGAGTAGAAGCTGAAGTGAGAAGGAAGGATGATAGGGCAGCTGCCAGCTATAAGAGGCGGCAAATACATTCGTGCAGGCCCCATAGGACCATTGAGGGTATGGCATAATCTTACAAGCTGCTTTCAAATTTGCTTTTGTTTTTGTTTTACTGCCTCTGATTTTGAATGTGTCTTTGTAATTGTATGAGCCCAAATCATGATTTGCCTTTGCACGTTTTGTTAGGCAACTTTTGTTTATCTTTTTCTTCTATAAAGATCAATGTTTTGAGATTAATTTCCACTGTTCTTTCAACAAGATTTATACCACCAAATTTGTCGGCAATTTAACTGTGTCAAGGGCATGCTTCAAAATTCAACCCTTAATTATTAAAACAGGGTCGGTAGAAGATGCTTGTTTGGAACTTATAAGCTGCTATTGCTTGGAGCTTTCATAACTCTGTCTCTGTCTCTGCCTCTGATTCTGATTCAGCCACAGACAGCGCTTCAAATTTGATCTTTCATGGCTGCCATTACTTCCACCTGCAGTAGCTTCTTCTCCATCAGATCAAGTTCTATGGAGCCAAGAGTAAGAACTTCTTCACCAAGCCATGCCTCTCCAGCATGTGGGAAGCTTGATGGTGTGGCAACTTGGCTCATCAATGGCTTTGTCACAGCTTTCTTTGGATCCTTGGAACGATGCTCTTGTATTCGTATTGCCACGGCTGAGGATGACGGCGATGAGGCAAACGACACCCCCTTGATTCCAAACGACGGGAATCTTCAACAGGACGGCGCTGCTGCTGGCCGGAGGAGGACTGTTAAAGGCAAGAAGTGTCAGCCACTTGTAGATGCAATCTAATGAGCTGCTTCTTATCTTGTATAATCCAAATCAAAAAGCTCCTCCTTTTCTTGGGTAAGTGATATATAGGAGCTTCTGAATCTGAGAAATTTGCTGCTTTTTTGTAAGTTTTGTGGAGATGAAATCAACCCAAATTACTGCTTTAGAGTCTAAATTAAGAACTTGAATGTCTGAACTGCTTCAATTCATTCTCAATCTGCATTAATTACTATAATAACAATTCAAGTGCTCTTTTTCCACTTGGATTCACCAATGGATTCATATCTCAATTCATACGATCGAGCATTTTTTTTTTCCTTTGATTTTTGAAAAAATTATCTTTCCAAATTTCGAAACATAAAAAGAAATTAATAAAGAAAAAGGGTGGAGGGCCTGGGGCCATGATTTTAAATAATGTTGTAAAAATGGGAGTGATAATGTCATGCATTATTTAAATAAAGTAATGCCTTTCACTTTTATCGCCAACAACCAGCGGGGAATCCAAAGAAAAAACGAAGCAATATTAGAGATGATTAAATAGTAATAACAGTGGGCATAGTAAAATAATCAACCATTATAATTAATGTTAATAACTATTATTACGTTATTGTTAAATGGATTAAGAGATTTATTCATCTATTTATATGTTTCCTTTATGAATATGTGTCAAGAACGGAAAATATGTCGATCAAAAGATTAAAGGGGACATGTTCCTCGGCTCAACTAATTTAGGGCGCATCCTCTCCTTTATACTAGTCGGTCTTTCTTTAGTTTACCCGAACTATATAGTGTAACAACTCAAGTTCACCGCTAACCGATATTGTTAGCTTTAGCCCATTACATATTGCCGTGACCTTCACTGTTTTAAAACACTATCTACTAGAGAGAGGTTTTCACACCCTTGTAAATAATACTTTGTTACTCTTTTTAACCGATGTGAGATCTCACAATTCACCTATCTTGGGAGCCCATCATTCTCGCTGGCACACCGCTGAGTGTCTATCTCTAATACCATTTGTAATAGCCCCCAACTCACTGCTAACAAATTATGCTTTGTCACCGTCAGCCTTATGATTTTAAAGCATGTCTACTAGAGACAAGTTTCTACATTTTTATAAGGAATGTTTCATTTCTTTCTCCTACCGACCTGAGATCTTACGTATGTTCCATTTGGGCCTAAGTTAGTTTGCACTCAAGCCCAACAATGAAAGCCCATTAACCTCTCCATCGTCGTAGTACCACTAAGAAACAAAAATCTGAAAACCAGGTTGTTTTTGTTTCAGAACACTGCTTCAAAGAAACCAAGAAACCCTATCCAAAAGAAATCCAGTGTTTTTGGTTTTTAGTTTGCAGCACATGAAGCCGACTGATAAAAGAAGGAAAAATTAGGCCAAAAGCCAATGGTTTATGCCATTAAATATACAAATAGCCTCACACTTTTTTTTTTTTTTCCCCTTAAAAACAAGAAAAAAACCACCTTTGCCGTCCATGCATGTTAGCCTCCACTCCTACAAATACACTAACATCAAATTTAACTAAAAAAACCGCCCAAGTTTCCGACATTTAACTGCGCTAAACTGTCGTAGGGAATATATTGGGGTTGCTTAGATTTGAATTTGCAAAGCTTTTTGAATAATAAAATGATGGTTCTTAAAAATTGAAGCTTTTGCATGTGAGTTTGAGGATGATGGGCACAATATTGGGCTTTGGTAAGCTTACCCTTTTCTTTTTTCTCCATTTCTGAAAAAGGGTTTTTGTCTAATCTGTCGTTTTTTTATCTGATTCTTCGTGGTTAAGCTAAGAGAGCTCATCTTCTATCCTTCTGAGGAGAAAACCAGAACAAAAATGGGTGACCCCACTACCAAATTTATCCCTTTTTCCACCAAAAAGATAATCAAATCGGCTGCTGATCTTCATCAATGCCGCTCTGCCTTTCTTTTGACAAATGTGCGCTCGTCCTCTAAAGTTCACTGCTTTTTGATGGGTCCTATGGGTTACCCAAGAAGAGGAAGGAAGAGATAATCTCCCTCCTTGGTATCACTATTATAATCCTTCCTTTAATTCTCTCCACCCTTCAACTTTTACCAACAACTTTACACCCGCCATACCAGCCACCTCCTAGATTCTACCTCCCCCCTTTTTACCACTAACAATATTCTACTACCAACATTTCTATTCAAATTTTTTAAATGCATTAACTACGCCTTATAAAGAATATTCCGTTCATCTCCCTAACTAATGTTAGATCTCACAATCTACCCTATTTGAGGCATTTCTTTCTCCAATTAATGTGGGACCCTCAATCCACTACCCTGAGACCCAGTGCCCCTTTTCCTTTGGGGCTCAGCCTACTCGTTGTAACATCGTCCGGTGTTTGGCTTTGATACCCTTTACAACAGCCCAAGCACACAGCTAGTAGATTAAGTGAAAATGACCATTTTCGCCCTCTGAGGGGCCAAGGTGTCCCCTCCCACTCCTCTTTAAATACCCATCTTCTCCTCTTCCTTCCTTCCCTTTTCCCTTTCTCTCTCATCTATAGCCTTCCTCTTTGAGCTACAACTCATTCTCTTTACCAATGTTCTATTCTGAAGAAGAAGCTGTCCGGTTTCGTAGGCCGGTTCAGGAATCTGGGTTCACACGGGCCGAAATCCAGGAGCTTTGGTCTCTGCTCGAAGATCCAGCCAGATCAAACTCCGGTTCGCAAGACTCGAGCCGAGCGGTCTCTTTGATTGACGACGAGAGGAGACGAAGGAGAAGGATATCGAACCGAGAGTCAGCGAGGCGGTTGAGGTTGCGGAAGAAGAGGCATTTGGAGAATCTAGGGGTTCAAACGGACCGGCTGAAGGTGAAGAACCAGGAGCTGAAAAGCCAACTGAACTTAGTGTTGAACCGTTATTGTATGGTACGAAGACAAAATGAGAGACTGTGGTCGGAATTTGTGGCACTTCATGCTCGCCTGTCGGACCTTTACCGGATTTCTGTTCCCATGCAGGAGAAGGAGAATTCATGCATGCAAATATCTTTCAATTATTACTCTTAAAAAAAAAAATTGAAGAAATTTCTTCATGAGAATGAAATAATAAATGTCACTTAGGATATTTATATTTTTATTAGTATTTGATGGGTATTTCAAATTCTAATGTGACATTGAAATGTAATATATATTATTCACCTTATTAATCTAAATTAAAATTAGTTTCTCTCTTCTTTTTTAATTCAAAATTAGGTGTGTGTGGAAATTAAAAATTAATCTTTGTGTTACAAGTTAATTATATCATATTAATTAATTTCATGGGCATATTATAGCCCTATTAAATAGGGTAGAGTATTTTTATTTTTATTTTATATCAAAATTTAAACATTGGATTAATTATACTCGTAACTTACCAACATTATTTTGTCACGCTATGATAAGAGATTCAAATGCAAAAAAAAAAAAAANTCAACGGTACCTGAAATGATAATCACATGACAGTTTGTAAACTACATGTATATATTAGTGAACCAAAATGAATATGATATGATAATTTGCTACGACATAGAAAATGAGAATTTACTATAATATCAAGAGTGATTCGTGTACGATGGTTTTCTTATTATCTCCATTCGAGAGATCTATCGTTTAATAATTCTTATATGAAATTAAATTATGAGTTTTTTTTCTAATTATAGTAAATATTGTATATTAACATTCCAATTTTTGACATCATATATCAATACCAAATAATTGTTAGAGTGAGCAGACAAGATAAATGTGTTGTCGAAGACTTATCCAATCCAAGTGCAAGGTATATTCTTAAATGACAGCCAAATACATGGGAGAACATCAAAGTTAGAGACATGGAAAATGATCGAAACCAAAGAATGAGAAACCAAAAAAGAAAAAAAAAAAAAAAGAAGGCAAAGATTTGATTTTCCACCAACAATAAAATAAAGAAGAAAAGAAAAAGTTGACAACAAAGTCTCTCTGCCTGTAATAGTAAATAAAAAAACACAAGCATTGCTTCGGCGAAATAACCTCAGGAATGCCGAGTGAGGTTGTTTTGTTGGGATAAAAAGGTATATGAGGCTTGGTTTTTGGTCGTGTCTGTTCTTTTTTATGTATATATTAATCAAAGAGTGGAAAAAAGCATGGGATTTTATGAGGAAGAAGAAGAGAGAAAGAAAAACCAAGCAGATAAAAAAGGTTTCAAAAGTTCATAGATTTTCTTTTGACTGAGAAAGCTATGGTCTCTTTGGATCGTGCAATATTAACAAAGCATATAAAGTGAAAGCTAAAGTTTGTCTCTCTTTCATTTGTGCTCCTACTTTGCAACAAGTTATCAACTCATGAGAAGATGAACACAACGCGTGGGGGTGTTCATTTTGCCAAATTAAAATGTTTCCTTTATTTTTGGATATGCAAATCTTTTAAAATATGGTTGGATATGACCCACGATCTAAATGTACCCAAACAAATATTAGCTTTAAGACCTAACTTAGCTCAACAATGCTTCGATCTAAACACTGTTGAACATAGCACCACTGCTTCGTCTCCATACCTCAACCATTGACTCGTGTAGACTTGTGCCCAGCTTCTTGTATTAACGACATTAAACTTAAAATCTATAAATAATATTGTGGATCAAAGTTTTGTGTGTATAAAGATTAGGAGTTTTCATGTGGGACCTTCAGTTTAGTTAGTGGTAAGAGAACTCTCTTTTCCAATATAGATTAGCTCAAATTTAGTTCTTGAACTTTTAAATTTGTGTCTAAAAGATTTTTGATGTGGGACAAACATGATCGGGACATCCAATATGTAGGACAAGCATGACCCTAAGTCAATGGAGTTTTCATGATCTCAATTTGTGTCTAAAGATCAAAAGTTTTCATGTGGGACAAGCATGGCCGGGACATCGAACATGCAGTCATTAGACAATACGCCTTGGACAAGTATGGTCATGACACTAGGTCAGTAAAGGAGAAGTACATGAATGAGGACAACTCGGACGAGTTTCCTCGGATTTTCATGTTAATGGATTCCTTGCCTGAACCAATTTCATGGCAGGATTGAAGATTTGACATCTCTTCCATTCCCCCAACAGCTTTACTTCTGAAAGAAATCTCAGATTCATCCATGCATGCAGGAAAGTGAAAGCAGGCTAATAAAATGATGGGCATGAAAGATAAGAAGAACTTCCATTGAACCAATTGCTTTTGGAATACAGTTCTTGAAACACAGCATAAACAAGTCCTCTGTAGCCTTTCTTTCACAACCACTAAAACTATACTTTAAAAAAAAAAACAAAAGAAAATATCAGTTAATCATTGACCAAATGGAGCTGAGGCAGCTGCATTGCTGTAATGAGGTCCTCCCTATATCTCAGTTTGCACGTACAATGAAAGGTGTAAACATTGAGAAGGCAACAGGCAAAGACAAGCAATGATTAGACACAAAAACTTACAAGAGAACAAAATCCATACAATTCTTAGCAGTTCATTGACATTTTTTACCTACCAATAAGCTTTGTTCTGTTCTATCCATCATTTGTTGATCTGCACCACATAATTGCCTTTGCTTATTGTTTATATGTTCTTCTTCCACTCTCCATTTGTATTTCAACCTCTCTTTTTCATAGAATCCATGACACCAACATCACCATTGAGACAACTTCTGCAAGAACAACAAGAACCTTTCGAGTTGGAGGATTACCTTTTTGAGAGAGAGTACTACTCGAGAAAGAGCTCGAGTCGGGGAAGTGGCTTTGCCTGCAGCGGTGGAAAATTAGACGGTGTTATGAAGTTTGGAAAGGGACTTGTTGAGATTAATAGGATGCTGAGGAATTCGTGTAAGAAGCTTCTCTCCATTCATAGGAAGCAGCAGCAAACTAAGGATGTGGGGGAAAATGGTTGGTTTTTTAGTGTCAGCTGCAAGAGAGTGGCAGAATCAGACAACTTTTTGTCTCCCTGCAGCTTCCAAGAGACGCTCAGCTCAGATAATGAACAAACATCTCCTTATCCTGCTAATTCATCAAGTTCAGACACTTCCGGAGCTCTACAACCCTGCAACTTACAAGTACTGAAGGTACTATCATTCTCTGTCAGTTTCAGTCCAAATCTATTTACAACTTATAAGTACTGAATGATCTGAACTTGTTTAGGACATAAAAACAGGGAAGAAGAGTCTAATTCCAGCGAGACCAAACAATGGCATTCCTCTACAGAAGCAAGTTTCAGAAGACTCAATTCTGTCAGCCACGCTCTGGCAGTTGCTTCTTTGCTCCGCAGCAACGGAGAAAACGAGTGGCACAGAGACTGCAGAGCTGCAAGAACTTGTAACGTCCAGCCCTGCAGCTCAGCTCATGATACCCAAAAGGGTAATACATCAAACAAAGCAGCTTCTTTTTGACTGTGTGAGGGAAGTGGTGGCGACCCATTCTAAGAAGGGCAGTCGGAAAGCCCGGAGGCTCATCTATGCGAAGGAAGCCAAAGGAAAAGAAGCAAACTTATCAAATTTAGTCTGCTCAGATTACTTGTTCTCAGCAGCAGAATGGAGGGATTTCAAGCCGCAGAAGCAGCTTATAGGGACAGAGATTGGAGAATTCATTGTCCAAGAGATCATTAATGAAGCTGTTACTGAACTATTTGATAATCTATGGCCATCAACCCTCTGGCTTCAACTATACCAAGATTCCAACACATAGATTTGCCAGATTCAACAGGCCAAAAAAAGGCATTCTTGATCAAAAACTCTAGACGATAACTAGTCGTCCTGTATGACAATATTTATTATCAACCAAAATAATGACTTATTGATTATGAAACAGTTAAGATCTACTTACACGACACATTAGAACATTAGACACGTACACATGTATTAAACAATCTATTCATATCCTATAAGTTTCACTCAACCACCTTGGGGCAGAAATTTACACTTAAGAAAGAAAGCAGATTTCAATCAATGGCCAATCTTAAATGAATTTGGATCTCTCAAATCATTTCATGAACCCATAAAAGACTCAACTTTTCTTTAACGAGCTCGTAAATATCTCTTAAATACTACAAAACCATCCATTCAGATATATCTCATTTCAAAAGGAAGGCTGATCGCACGACCTGAGATGTCATTTCAAAGGGATTGTCGGCATAATAAAGTGATTCCCTCCGTTGTCCATTTCAGGTGCAGTGATCCATCAACCAATTCATTTGTCTTTCACCTTTTGCTTTTAGAGACCAGACAGGCACAAAAGGTTAAAAGTTACTGACAAAAAAGTTGAAATTCTGATAAATAAAAATAATACTAATCACCACGATGTGCTGTGAACTCTCCCTATTGTTTTCATTCTGGTTCCGATTTATGCTGTAAAATCAGAGCTTTTAAGATAATCTCAATAATCAAACTTCTGTCAGTAAAAAGAACCGCAAATAAGCAGCAAAAGCAGCAGCAGCAGCAGCGTATGGACAGAATTACAAAAGGACGTTGAGGGTAGTCACGACTTACAAAACCACCTCGCAAAATAATTAAAACGGCTTCCAATCAAATGGGCTGGTTCACATACGCCACTAACTCCTATAAGGAACACTACAGAAGTATATATCCACTAACAGATAATTGAAGAATGATGTACTGCCTCACCCTTCATCTCCTCGTCAAAAGAATCCTTTCCAGAAGTTTGCTATCTCACTGGCTCTTAGAATCACATTGATAATGCTGGTGGAACGGCTGGCCCCTCCAAAACGTAGGAGCGAAATCCCGGTACCGAGAGCAAACATCTATTGAATTTCCCCATCCTCGCCAAGCTCCCCGTCTTCTAGTTCGTCGTGATTTCTACGGGAACCATCTCGATGATCTCTCTTGTGCCTTCTGTGCCTACTCTCACTGTCTGATTCAGGTGAATATGCGTGCTGCCAAGAAACATAGATAGAGATTTAGTTTCTGTTCTCATTAAAGAAAACAAAGTCACAAGCATCTACGAGGACATTCACGTGCCTTCCTTGATTTCTTTCGGTCACTACCGTGTTTGCGGGACTTCTTAGACTCCTCTCTCTCATCTTTATCAGAACCACCATCATCAGTGGCACTATGATGTCGCTTACGATGTTTCCTATCTTTGTCCTTCTCCCTTTTCTTGTCTTCTCTGTAGACATGAGTTTCGCTTGCATCCACATTTTCACTATCTGTTTCATCCTTCTTAACCCGGCCCTTATCCTTTTCACGTTCTCTTTCCTTCTCCTTTCGCTCTTTCTCCTTCCGCTTCTCTTTTTCCTCACGTTCTTTTTCCTTCTTAGCCTGCAAAAATAGAAGTTCTATCTCAGGAGGAGAAAAAATTTCAAACAGCTGATTTTTACACTAAAAATCCTTTACCCAACGACTCAAAAGTAGGATCTTCAAGCTAATCAAACATAAGAAAAATATACCACACCTTCTCCTCCTCACGCTTGCGTTCCTTTTCTTTTGCCTTTTCTTGTAAATGAACGATGTATTCCTCAAAAACTTCCTTAGCAAAGCTCTCTTCCCCAATTGATCTAAGCGACGATATAAGAAAAGGAAAGCAAAAATGAGCAGAAAATTGAGTGCCCAATAACTGCATTATAGTAAGTAATAGAAATCTTAAAGAACTACCTATATTCTTCACTCTCTTCAAAAAGATGTTTGCTATCCTCCCAGTTGGAAGAATTCGTAATCTCCTGTATCATAAATACAACCATTGAAGGTCAACTTTCTGGGAGAGAAAACAGTCAACCAAAAACGGACTCATATGTCATTAGCATTCTAAATACCTTGAATGTATGGAGAAGTCCTGAGAAGTCATCAGCCAGACGTTGACGCCTTTTGGCTTCTTTCTCCTCCTTTTCTTTGGCTCTTTCTAGTAAGTCCTCATATACAAGCTTCATCACAGTAGGGAGAGTATTATTAATATCTCAAAATACGTATCATGTTCATTGATTTGGATTGTCAATAACAATCCAAAGGAAGCAAAGTTAAAGATACAGACAAGGAAATGAAGTTTTTCACATAAAGGAGGATTCATGAGCCTAAACAACAGGAATTTGGGAGTAAGTACTCAAGATACACAACAATTATCTTTAACTTAAGAGTCTGACCACCATACGACCAAAATGCAAATTTTGTTTCAGGTAAATAGAAAAATGGAACTATCCTAAGAAAAAAAAACATATGGTACATGACACTAGTACTACAGGTCGAGTTAAGCATGTTGTAAAATCAATAATTATAGAAGAATTTTTACTTGAGAGAAGGGTGGAGTGATACCTTAAAATTTATATCTGAAACTGCAAGAGAACCACCCTCTTCAATGGCAGCCTTAAAGTCATCAAACGTCCATGATGAAGTGATGGTAATCTGAAAAGCAGTCCGTTAAAATTAAAAATGGATTCAGCAGCAGAAACTGTTAATAAAGTTTATAATCCTACTACCTTCTCTGCCTTCATCACATCTTTTATCTGAGCTTTTTCTTCATGATACTGGAAATTTAGAGAAAGAAGAGTGGTAAATGTGAGCTTGACAGTGGAATTTCAAAAGCACCTTTGATTCAACAATAATAGAATGCAGACAATTTAACTGATAACATAAAGTTCTGACATAAATTACGGAAATAAAATGAGAGAATCCATCAATTCAGTTTGAAACTATTTTTGGGGGTAACAAGAATGCAGGCGGCCCTGCAATAATCTTTTCAGGCAAAACATGTACTTCAGGAGGATTCAAGCTGATGAACAGAGGGAAATTCACCGAGCAGCAAAATTTGTAAGTGCAATAACTCCTGTCATTAGCTAAGTTTAACTAAGAACAGTTAGACTACACACTACAGATTTAGTGAAGTTTGTGGTCTCATGTTATACTCGATCATCAAAAGAATTTCTACTGGGGGAAAGACCTTAGGACAAAAGACATGCTAAATTAAATACCTTTATTCACAATGCATTTCTTGGGGAGGGGAGGACAAATAAACATAAGGCATATTATCTTAAATTGATTCCTAGCAGATATAAAATGAATCACAAATCGGATGGAATGCTTTACCAACGTGAAAAATCACCTATAGGCGCGGAGCTATTAGAGTTTAAAATCACCATTGCCAAATATCTTTGATAATAAAGCAAACCATTAAACTCAACAAAGTTTTAAAACGACGTATAGTAAGATGATAACCTTATTCTCTAATTCCTCCAGAACATCCTCAAACAGGTCCTTTGGTGTTGAGCCAGATATATTAGAAGCAACGGCTTGATACTGAGGCAACTCCTTGACCTACCAAAAAAACAATCAAGGATGTGCAGAAACATTCCTAGTCCGAATTTCAATGTTCTGCAACAGATTAAAAAGTTCTATACCTTCAAACAGTAATCACGCCAGAAAGTCTTAGCTGTAAGAATACCAGCAGTAATTTGTTCATCCAAGAGTTTGCGAAATTCGTCGCGGTTTTTTCTTTCAATTCGTCTCACACGTTCCTTCAAGTGGTTAAACATGAATGTGAGTGTCCTACGTACTTAACATAACAGGATCAACTATCATATGATTAATTGTAGGGTAAGACCTTTTGTATCTTTTTCTGCTCCTCTTCCTCCTTTTCCAAGTCACGTATATAGTCCTGTCCCAACAAAATACAGCATAAAATTTATTGTACACAAGCAGCAAATCAAATAAAAATGGAAGACATACCTGGAAAATAAGCAAGCGATCAAGTTTCTCAAGACGTGAGCATCTTTCATCGTCTTCCAATCGATCTTGTACTTTCCGCCACTGGCTGTTCACCTAAACCGCAGAAGACAGATTGGGAGACTAAGCCAGAATACGGATTAAGTAAATTTATATATCCCAAATTCTCGAGGAAAATACCTTTATATAATCACATGACTCAAGGAAGTTCCTATATTCAGCAATATTTTTCTTGTGCTCCTCTGCAGCCCTTTCTTTTTCCTGAATTTAAGAGAGAGAGAGAGAGAGAGAGNAGAGAGAGAGAGAGAGAGAGAGAGAGAGANTGTGAATGTTCCCTTATCTGGAAAAAGGTATTTTCATACAATCCTATGTAAAAGAGGTTACAGTATCTTAGTCACTTTTTGTTCTTCAAGTAGTTAATACAATTTCAACTTTTTTATGAAAAGAAAAATTCTTAGTCACTTTTAGTTCCCCTACACAGCCACCAACTCAGATACACAACTGACTACAAAAGGGAAATTTCTCATTGAACAGTACTAATGCACATGCATGAATAAATAAATGATTCCTACCTTCCTCTCAAGTTCCACTATGTAGCTTTCAAAAAGATCCTCCCGGTCTCTAGAACGTTCAACAGCTTTGAACCGTTCATCATTCTCAAACATACTAACAGCTTTGCTGTCCCACAAAAAAATTGAAAATGAAAAAATGTAAGGTTGAAAGGACTTTACAAAGTAGTAAGATAAATAATGATAACAAAAAATAATAACTAAGCAACAAACCTCCATCTGGTAGATGATGTGAGTTCCTTGGACTCCTGAATGAAAAATGAATATGAAAACGAAAATCAAGATCTCTAACAACATCAAATAAGAAGAAAGAACATGACAGGAGAAATTGCCTACAAAAACTTACTTCCAACATCTTGGTGAACTCCTCACGAGCTTTTTTCTGTTTTATGCGTCTTTCCTCCGCATCCAATTTTTTCCTGTGTCCTAAATACTAAAAACATAAAATTCATCAAAAGAATCATAAAGTTTGATCTGCCTTTGTTGCAAGGAAAAAATGTTGGGGAAAGGGTGAAACAGTGTACTATTTCATCCCAATCATTTCAATAAGACTTCATTATAGTCCAATCATATCAATACCTCATGGAATGCTTGCTTCCGTTCACCAAGAGTTTTCAAGGCACCATATCTTTTGTCATTAATTATTTCTCGCATAGCCTGATCAGATTGAATTAGCATGCAATAGGATGAAAATTGAAAAATGTAGCATGAAAAATGTCTAAACCAAACAAACCTGCTCCCACGTCCAATCAGATTTTACGTTGACAGATTCCAGAAGTGCTTTGAATGCATTCTTTGCCTCCTGAGGTTTATAATATATTTTTAAGAAGAGACAATAAATGCAATAATTATGAAAACAAATGCACAAGAAAATATATTCACAATATACCCATGAGGCACTCAATTTTTTTTTCTCTAAAAGTATGTGAGAACATGTTTTCCAGAAAGTACCAGTTTGTTGGCAAATACTAAAGGTTCATCATCAGCAGATTTTTCCTCTAAAACGGTCTCATTAACTTTTCCTGCAACTGCCATTCCCTTCCTTGCTTCCTGTCATGACTCCAAAGATCATATTGAAAACCAATGACCCAAATTTTGGAAGACAACAATAGTTTGGCAGATGAACTAACCAAATTAACCTAGTTTATTTATTCAAATTAAGAAGTAGAAAGATCTTGTTTTAGAATAAAGTTTCATAAAAGTAAATAAATCAATATCATTTATGCGGCAAGAAGTATCATGTTGTAATCTCCCAGAAATTACCTCGATGTCTTCTGTAGAAGTTCCATCAACAGAATTTTTGACATCATGGGATGCAAGGCTTTCGAAAGGAGTCCTATTTTCAAAACAACAAAGAAATCAATGAGCAGAACTAAATTGGAATGATACACGCACAAGCTGCTATCCAAGGAAGTGTGGATGTAGAAACTATATCAGCAAGACTAGTGCATACACTGACGAAGCATTGGCATGGAGCACAGCAGGAGGACCGGTACCTCCAGCAGCAGCGACAGATTGAGAAGAAACTGTTCCTGGCACACTAGTTGTTAAAGCAATGGGAGTGCCAGTATTGGTCAATGACCCAGAAGCCACCACTGAAGGAGAATTGGATACGGAAACAAAAGGAGTGACTGGAACTGGACTCGATGCAACCCCAGATACCGTTGGAGAAATGCTGGAGTTAACAGATGAAATTGCTGGTGTTTCAGTATGGGAGAGACCAACAGCAGGCGTAGGTTGAGGTGTTGTAGCAGCTATATCTGTTTGTGTTCCTTGGGCAGCTTCTTTCTGAGCCTGCTCACGAGCCAACTGCAAGCAAATCTACAAAGTTAGATTGAAAGCCAAGAATCCTTTTGAAAGAAAGATATGGGAGTTGTAACCCATGATTTCAACCTTCAGTTCTTCTGGAATGGTCCACTTTGATTCTTTCGTCACCTTATTGTAATAGTACCTATTTCCAACTCATGGCAAACAATTAGAGCACATGCTTAATCATGAAGATCAAAAAATGTATCACACTAAAAAAACTTGAAATATGTGAATGTGACCATGCAAATGAAAAATTGGAAATATACGAGCTGATGACAGATACAAAACTACGCACTTTCTTCCATCTGGAGCAGTAAATTCCTTCCACACAGTTGATGCATCAGCCCTCTGTAACAATTATTTGAATCAGAAACACAGAAATATTTTTCCAGGAAAAGAAATTTGAGATAGTTGCTCAACTACGAAAATATAAAGAGTTTTAAAGATATAACACCAAATATAGAATACAAAAGAGGACAATAAAAAAAAAAAACAATAGTTAAATAAAATATATGATAAAGAGAACTATATAACTTAGTAAGAGAATGTATATCTACAGAAAATAAACCTAAAGACATAAACCAATAACTGACATAAACGCATACCTAGAAAGATCATACATGATCCCTGAATTAATAGAATACCCAAAGAATATTATTCCAGAGAGCCACTATATATCCCAGCCCCAAGATATTGAATATGAATGAAAATAAAATCTTAGAACAGCATATCTATGACCATGAATTTTGTTCGGAAAAGTGTTTTCTTCAAAGAAGCATCATAATGTTACAGGTAAACATGACAGATGATAAAAAAAAAATGACATTTACCTCAAGTGGTGTCATAAGTTCCAATGGCTTCTCCCAACTGGACTGTTTGGTTTTTTTGTTGTAATAATACCTGGAAAAAAAATAGTTGAGCAAGTGAAATCAAGTTGACATATATTTAAACTTGGATTTTAAGAAATCTAAAAGCTACAAGGACGGTGATAAATGCAACATTACCTTCTTCCATCAGCTGATGAATGCTCTTGCCAATCAGATGAAGACTGCTGATTGAGGACATGTGCATTAGCAACCCAATGTTAGAAATGACATGAAGGAAAACCCGTCAGAATACAGAAATCAGCATCCTAATAGTACTGAGGAGCTAACATCAGAAATCTGTCTTAATGTCTCAAAGGAAAATACTGTATAATTCGTTTATAATAAAAAAACAGACCTTTCCCCCAATGTGGACGTTACATACAGAAGAGTGTGTCAGCCTTACAGGCTTATACAAAGGTTCTCAGTTTGAACTAATTATGGACTGAGGGTAATTTCAAGAAGAGTTTACAGGGAACGCCAAGAAGAATAATGAAATATAGCCAAAACACTCCATCACACTCTTCCCTTTTTGTACCATAGATCTCAATTAATTGCCTTTATGATACTAATACAAAGAATTTCAGCCCTTCTTTTAATCAATGACTGAAAAGTAACTAAAGTTGTTGAAAAGAATAATAAATGAGGATTTTCAGATTTATATATATCTTAACAAAAACCTACCACTACTGAAAAATTCTTATGTTTGATTCAAGTATAAATATAGGCAGTAAATGAAACAACACTCCACCACACCATGTAACTGCCCAAATCTACCATTGGTCCCATTTCCCCATAATATCTGATACTATTTAGAAAGCGATGCAGCTTTGAGAGAAAAACTTCCAGGAATTTCCATGGTGTCTTCATAAGCCAAAAATCACATACATTGTTGTAAACCATTTTTAGCACCAATTAATAAGGCCAAAATACATCTCCCACCCTCCCACTTCTCCGCTCATGTAGTCCCCACATCCATGGGCTAGTTTAAGGACAATTTTTCCACAAATGGTCATACTCCAAACTTCTCCCAACTTATCAAATACATCCCTACATCCATGCTTTCCTAAGACCATTTATCAAGACCTTGATAAATAAAACCATATTTGCAATATGCTAAAAGAAGAGAAATGGCAATTACAAACTACAGTGAAAAGAAAATAAACAATAGATTGAAGTCCACCTCCTGCAGATCTATAGCACCCCCCTTCAATCAATGAAGATAGAAACAGACAAAAGTAAACAGGGGAAAGCAAAACATACAGGGTTTGCGGCAGAAACTGAAGAGTTCTGATTAGCTTGCTCGATCGGTGAGACGGTGTTTGTAGTTTGGCTTACAGAAGACAGCCAAGGTTGGCTATTACCAACTCCAACGGGTGCATGCATTTGTGACATTGACTGGAACTGAGAAATGATACCAACATCATTATGTCCATCAAATGTGGACAGCAAATATACTAGAAAATAACTTTTTTTTAAAAAAATATCTATTCAAATTGACAGAAAAGCAAGTAAACAACACGTAAAGAAAGTGAGGATTACGGTATATGGTGAAGAAAGAGGTAGTCCATGAGCACCCAAACCATGCATATGATTATTTGGTGCAGGCACATTTTGCTGGGACTGAGGTGGGACAGAAGTAAGAGGCCTTGTCTGAACATAAGGCATTTGTATAGGCTGGGATGAAGAAGTGATGTAGGTAGGATGGCCAGGCCTTGGAACTAACTGCGGTATTGATTGAGGATATTGATGTTGCTGGAGTTGACCAGCTGGCCCTCCAACATTTGAAGAAGATATATTCTGCCCTGCTAACTGGAACTGTTGGGCAGATGATGAAATGAACGTCTGGCCTTGTTGTGCTGGGATAACTGGCCGAAACTGCAGCAGAAAGATCTCAGACACTCATACCAACTCTATAGACATAAAATAGAACATAGTCTTCACCAAATATCAGTACAAATAAGAAACCAAATAAAACCCTGCATGAATCAGTGAACCAGAATTTCGAAGAACATTCACTGAAACGACCAAAAGTGCCAAATACTAAAACACCAAAAAGGAAGGGAAAGGGTCCCAGGAATTTCTAAAAATGTAATAATAACTGAACAAACAAAGTAAATGTCTGAGCTCCAGTAGGTAAGTGTAAGCAATAAAATCTAGACCAAGTAATTCTATATATAAACACAGACACATGCACATGAAGAGCTAAAATCAGTGATGTCTAGTAAGAAGTAAGAGAGGGTTCTGTTACCTGTCCACCTGAGGACTGAGACAGATTTTCCATTTTAGAGCATAACCAAGTTTCAATCTTTGAGCATTGAAAAAAGGTAACTAGAGATCACAATACCAACAGATCAGCTAAGCCAACTTCCAGTTGAAGCCCACCAAAAGCAAGAAATAGAGACCCAACTGCAAACAACATAGAAATATTAAAGAAAGCAGGAAGAGAACTAGAAAATATGTCAGAATTTCATAAACTGAACGTCTCAAAACGTTATTTATGACGAAAAAAACCCGTATGGTTAGGCATGGAAATGAACAACTGTTAGATCACGAAGATGTGAATAAGCAACGGAACATCTTGTCCCATCATCTTTCTTGTTTCCTAATAGATTCTCAACCTCCAAATTCGTAGCGGGGATAGAAGAAACAAACCAATCCCATGCAGCGTGAGTGAGAATATCACCGCACACTTCACTCTTAAGATTAACAATCCCCAAGAAATCACAATGTTACCGCATAACAGTAAATTGGCATGAAGGAGAATGACACAGCGGAAAAATAATAGACCGATTCACAAGAGACATCGATTCCTATCGAAGGAGTGATGAAAGAATACAATTAGCTCCCCGATGCTTCTGCAAACCCGAATCATTTTCTGCCACTAGACGTCACTTCCTTGAGGTAAACCGCGGTGTTCTTAAAGAATATAACCAATATCAATATTTGTGACGAACCCAGCTCCTCGTTAAACATGGTTTTTCAAATCCATTCCCTTTGCCGGAATTTTTCTATAAATCCAATAAACCAAAGCGCCTAGAGATAAAGAGAGAAATAGATTACTCACAGTTACGGCTGTTGTTTGAAGTTGCGGTGGGAAAACTGGTGGCGCCAAACCCAGTATGGTAGCGGGTAAGAAACCGGAGTGGTCGGATCACGAAGCTGTGGGTAAAATCGAGTTTTTAGGGTTTAAGCGAGGAAGTGGCAGAGATGGAACTGATTGAGAGTACGGAGAAGTTGAAAAGGTATGGTTATCGGCGGCTAAAAAATTATTTACCGCGTTCCAGAATTAACCCTTTTCGGAATGTACTTTACCAAAATTCGCCCTCGCCGATCTATATATATTGGTCGCTATTTGTCGGAACCACCGTTCGCCGGTCAGCCCTTCTGTAAGCTGTCATTGACTTTCACCGCGAATTCGTTTTTAAAGTTGAATAATAAATTTTTGTTTTTATTTTTTAAAATTTGACTACAAATTTACAAATTTAAATGTAATTCCAATAAATATAGAAATTAAACAAACGCATATTTCAAAAGTAGAAAACTATAAACACTCCTTTATATCTATTTCCATAAATTGATTTTTAAGTTGAATCTTAAAAAAAAAAAATAATAATAATAATAAAAACTCCAAACATAATTTTAAAAAATAAAAAATTATCAAACAAAAAGTAAAAATGAATTTCACATGTGAATATTAAAATATATTGAAAATCATGTCTATACAACCAAACCTTAATGCATCTAAGCCACAAATTATAAACAAAAAGTTGTAATCCTTATTGAATTTTACAAAGGTCTAATTCTATAAATATTACAAGCTACGCCATGCTTCTTTCGTCTACACGGTTCGTTTGGAAACAGGGGAGCTAATCAAACTGTCATCTCGAACCGCCGTCAAGTGCTTACAAGACAAATGACCAAACAAGTTCATCCACCCTCCAAACCCAGTTTTATTCTGCTTCAACTTGCAACTCTTCTCATACTCTCCATTCGTGCACTCTCTGAACGCCGCAAGAAAAGGGTCTTCAAAGACCCCATCTTTCTGCACCTTCTTCTGGCCCTTTCTCGCCGAAGTACACGGCGGTGCCCGCAGCTGCTTTTGCCCCAGATCGTCGTCGCCCAGGCGGTAAAACGGCGGCGCCACTGCTGCCTTGCACTCCCCTGGCTTATTCTCCCACGAGAAAGCCACTCTGCCTCTCGAATGGGTTCTGTTGTTGCAGGTCATCGCTCACCGTTGATCTGCTTAATTTCCCGTATTTGAAATGAAGATACTTTCAGTGTTTGGTTTTGGTACTAGGTCAAGAATGTAAAGGCTGTTTTTTTTTTTTTTTTTTTTNCGGCAGTGGATCGCTAAGGACAGAGAGATAAAAACAGAGAGATGGAAGGTGTGGTGGCTGTGAAGAAATGTAAATACGACTGCCCCATGTATCCTCTCCTTCTCAAAGAGAGCGTGGAAGTGGACTCGGTAGAGCCCCGACAAACAAGCAAAGCCAAATACTGTGTTCTAAATTAATAAGTCAATTTAAATTGTGATATCTAATATTTACTCGTTATTAACTTCTTATATCCAATGTATAGAATTACTGATCTTATAGCATTTTTATTTGTAGATTAATCTGTATTGATTTTAAATGTAACATTTTTAATTAAATTTGTTAGTTCATTCTCATTTATATTATTTATAATGAAATTGGTCAATGTTTGGACAATTTGGGCGATTTGACTACATACAGCGTTATTAACTAAGATGAACTATGGTTTTTTAATATTATTTTATTTCACAATAGAATATAATATCGGGTCAATTATTATTTTTATATATATTTTAATGTTTGGTTGAGATAATTGTCGAGTGTTTTTTTAAATAAAAATATTAAACATTACAACGGACTATTCATTTGTTTATTGTCCACATTTAACCACTATTTTCAAAACCCAACTCTTATTTCTAACTTTGATACTATGCATCAAAGCTAACATTAATCAATATTGTCAGACGGTCAATATCATAGTTTTAAAACAAGTAGATTTTCATTTAAGAATGTTTCGTCAATTTTGTATAGACGGTCAATATCATAGTTTTAAAACAAGTAGATTTTCATTTAAGAATGTTTCATTTTTGTCTCCAACTAATACGTGATCTCACAGTTATCATGCATCTTGGGAGCGTTCTGGTGGACAGAATGGTGGAGTGAGATGGCCCCATCCCTACCAGCCAAAGGACAGCTCTTGTTTTGGTCCAAATGTGATGGGTGTAAGGACAGTGTACATGAGTGGGTACATAGTTTGTTCTTGTTGGACTTTGTGTGACACTTGTAGCTTAGGATTTTAAGCTGGAAATCAAATAGGCATCAACATTCCAAACACAAGATCGGTTTAAATTTTAAAGATAAACAGATAAAGATCCTTAGGACTGCAACACCCAATGCTCTGCAAACCATGTACGAAAAGACACCAATTTGTCAAATCCACCAGACCTGCCCTTTACTGACTCTGTGATTAAAGCAAAATGAAAAAAAACCCCAAACCAAAACCATGGCTGCAATAAAGAGATGATACCCATTTTGGTTACCTGACCTCCGCTTGCTCCGCTCTCTCTGCCCTTCGTAAACTCCCTTTAGATTTAGCAACCTTTTGTAATTGGAGAGAGAGAGAGTGCCAAAAGCGATTGAAAGTAGCCAATAATGTTTCCATTCTCTTTGGCATTAATGGGATATTGGGTGCTTTTAGAACAGCAAATGCGTCATTAGAGAAGACCCACCTGGTTTCAATTTGTAATTCTTTTTGAATTTTTTGATCTCAGTTTTGTGTAGGTGGGGACTTGGAGTGTTAGATCTCGTACCGAATTCTTTACAAGGACATGAAAATCTCTTCCTAATAGACGGTTTTAAAAATCTTGAAGGGAAATATGAGGAAAGTCTAAATAAGACAATATCTGCTAATGGTAAGAGAGCCAGATATTGAGTTGTGTGCTAGCGAGGAGGCTGAATCCCAAAGGGGTGGACACGAGCTAGTGTGCTAGCAAGTCCAAATAGGACAATATCTGCTAATGGTAAGAGAGCCAGATATCGAGTTGTGTGCCAGCGAGGAGGCTGAATCCCTAAGGGGTGGACACGAGCCAGTGTGCTAGCAAGGGCGTTAGGCCCAGAAGGGGTGGATTGGGGAGGATCCCACGTAGATTAGAGAAAGGAAGACCCTAAAGGGGTGCTCTCCCATTCTCTAATTTTAAAAATTTTGAGAGGAAACTTGAAAAGAAAACGATTCGGAGTGTGCTCTCCTAATCCCTATTAGATGCGTTTTAAAAAACTTGAGAGAGGTGGAAAGTAAATCAAAAGAGGACAGCTAACTTAGAAGGGGACATTTTCTCTCTTAGTTTTTGAGAAATTTTCATTCTTTTTGTTTGTTTCATATGCACAAAGACTGGGAGAGCATAAGCATTGTTCATTTCTTTGTATGAACTATGCAAAACTTAGCTCTATCATGTATATCATTGAGAGGGAAAACCAAATCAGGAGCTTATTTTGTCTCCAATGATTGAGTTGCTTTGCTAAAACACAATAAACTTCTGCATAAGTAGAGGGAGATGACTATGGAAGTTACTTCTGAATCTCAGCAACATTCTCTCTACCACCACCAAAGCCAGCCAACTCCAGCAATAGCTATCTCCAACACCATGTCAGATAGCTTCTCAGCTTCCCAGCACTACAATGGTGATTTTCTGTCTCCCCTGTCTGTAATGCCGCTCAAGTCAGATGGGTCTCTTTGTATCATGGACTCAATCAGCAGATCACAAACTCCAGGTCTATTTCTTTCTTCTTATGTCAAATCTTTACTCTGATGAAGCTGTTCTAACCAAAAGTTCTTACCTTTTGATGCTTAGAAACATTGCCAAACATCTCCCCAAAACTTGAGGACTTTCTTGGTGGTGCAACTCATGGAAGAGAGGCGGCCACAGCTCTAAGCTTAGACAGCAGATATTGCAATCAAAATCCTGAGGCTAACTCAGAGAGACAACAACGTATTCTTCTTCATTCTCAGCGATACTATTCTGGAATGTTCCATTATCCTGCTGAGGATGTCAACAAGGAGTCTCATATTGCAAGTTATTGCTCTGAAATTCGACAAGATATGGAGCAGCGCATCAATGGCTGCTTTGGAGGAGGGAGGAATTGCCAAGACTTGCAGACACTTAGCTTGTCCATGAGCCCTGGCTCTCAGTCTAGTTGTGTTACTACACCAAGCCAAATTTCTCAATCTGGACAAGCCACCATGGAGACAAAGAAAAGGGCTTTGGCTGATCGAAAGCAGCCGGTCCATCGGAAGTCGATCGACACGTTCGGACAAAGAACTTCACAGTATAGAGGTGTTACAAGGTTGTTCTAAAGTTTCTAATATGTTATGTTTGTTTTAGTATAAATCATTATGAGATAGTTTAGTGAAATTTTGGTAGTTCTTTGTTATCAGACATAGATGGACTGGTAGATATGAGGCTCATTTGTGGGACAATAGTTGTAAGAAGGAAGGTCAAACCAGGAAAGGGAGACAAGGTTACTCAGATTTTAGACCATTTCCTTGTTGCTTGTCATGTTCCTCCAATGTTTTTGTCTAACTTCAAACCATTTCCTTGTTGCTTGTCATGTTCAACTTCCTTATGGATGCTGTTGAATTCAGTTTATCTCGGTAAGCGTTTGTCGAAGAACGTTGCGGTAGGAAGTCGATTACATGGAAGTTTATTGGTAGTTAATTTGAATTTCAGGTGGCTATGATATGGAGGAGAAAGCAGCAAGAGCTTATGATCTTGCAGCTCTCAAGTACTGGGGACCCTCCACACACTTAAACTTCCCAGTATGATATGATTATAGCGTTATCATCCAGTTATGGTCTTTTGAATTTTTCTGACAATGGTGTTTTTACAGTTGAAGAACTATGAACTTCAAATTGAAGAAATGATGAACATGAACCGCCAAGAATATGTCGCGCACCTGAGAAGGTACTCGAAAAAGTTCAACCATTTTGTTGCCATACCGTTTGCTCTTCGTATTTCTGTGAGATCCCACATCGGTTCGAGAGGGGAACGAAACATTCTTTATAAGGGTGTGGTAACCTCTCCAACCATGATGGAAAGCGCAAATAGGACAATATATGCTAGCGGCGGGCTTGGACTATTACAAATGATATTAGAGCCAGACACTGGGCAGTGTGCCAGCGACGACACTGGACTCCCAAGGGGAGTGGATTGTGAGATCCCATATCAGTTAAAGAGGGGAATGAAACATTTTTTATAAGGGCGTGGAAACCTCTCCCTAACAATCGGAGTCTTAAAACTTTGAGGAGAAGCCTAGAAGGGAAAACCTCAAGATGACAATATCTGCTAGCGGTGGGCTTGGACTGTTACAATTTTCTTGTAGATGGTCTCATATTCTGGTTTTTGGTTTGCAGGAAAAGCAGTGGATTCTCCAGGGGAGCTTCCATATACAGAGGAGTAACTAGGTGTGTTTGTAAGATTCCATCAATGTTTTACTTTTGCTTAATTTTGCGAGACCCCGTGGAAACCTCTCTCTCCAGTAGAAGGGTTTTAAAACTATAAGGTTGACAACGATACGTAACGAATCAAAGCGGATAACATCTGTTAATGGTGGGCTTGAGCTGCATTAATACGGCCTCATTTTGTTTACTAGATCAGTCTTTTGACTGCTTTTTCAGACATCATCAGCATGGGAGATGGCAAGCTCGGATTGGAAGAGTCGCGGGGAACAAAGACCTTTATCTTGGAACATTTGGTTTGTGGAAGTTTCAAGCTGTTAAATTTAGACACTTTTCATATTATGTCTTGAATCTTTAGCTGTGTTCTTTGCTAGCTATGAGTCTACAACACTTGACCAATCCAATTTTATTAGCTTTGTTATCATCTATCCTTTGCGTTATAATGATGTCCAGGCACACAAGAGGAAGCTGCAGAAGCATATGACATAGCAGCTATCAAGTTCCGTGGCATAAACGCCGTGACAAACTTCGACACTTCAAGGTACGACGTAGAAAGGATCATGGCGAGCAGTAGCCTCCTCTCAGGAGAATTTGCAAGACGAAATAGAGATCACAAACCAACCAACGCCATCAAACATGAAGAACCAAAGCAGAACATCTCTCGAACCGACCCCGCGGAGGTATACAACAACAATTTAGATTGGAGGACTGTATTCCACGAGAACCTGCTGCTGGATCCAAGCGCAAGCGTCGAATCCATAGACCAAAAGTCCATGGCCTCGAGCGGCGGATACCTGAATAATCTGATCGGAGTCGTCGTCGAAACCGAAGGTTCAAGCAAGTACAAGGCTCACTTCTCCAATGCTTCATCTGTGGTGAGCAGCTTGAGCAGCTCAAGGGAAACTAGTCCTGACAAGCCAAATGGCTCCTCCTCGGTTCCATTTGGAAGCAATGGAAGAAGTATATGGCTCCCATCACCACCGCAAATGAGGCCTGCTCCTGTCTCTTTGCCTGTTGAGTCAACTGTTGGTTGGAATGATGCCTAAGACAAAGCTTCGTTCCATGTCTTTCTTCATTGTTAAAAAAAACATGTAATGAACTGTCAGAACTGCACTCACGAACACAAGAATCTAATCCAAATCCAATCCACCTTGTTTTCCTCGAATCTTTTGGCTCCAAATTCTAAGCAAGCGGGAAAAAAGAATTCATTCAAGCAATGCAACATAATAATTGAGTGTGCCTTTCATTATTTCTTTTGAATGGGATGTACAATTCCAGCTCACACCCATTGCCAATAATGCAACCAGGCCATGGCACTCATTTTTTCTTTCGGTCTTGTGAAAACTTTTTCCTAGTAAACGCGTTTCAAAATCTGTGAGGCTGATGACGACACGTATCGGACCAATTTGTTAGCAGTGAACTTGGACTGTTATAAATGGTATCAAAGCCAAACGTCGAGCGGTGTATTAGCGAGAACATTGGCCCCCAAGGGAGGTGGAGTATGAGATCTCACGTCAGTTGGAGGGTGAAATGGAACATTCTTTATAAAAATGTGGAAACCTCTTTGTTGCATGAACGTTTTTAAATTGTGATGCTGACGGTGTACGTAACGGGCTAAAATGGACAATATCTACCCGTGGTGGCTTGGGGTGGTATACTCTTAGTCTACAGACCCATCATCGCCATTCCGACTTTGTTTCTTTGTTAAAGACGACACAACACCACCACTTTTACTGTTCTTTATCAAACAAACGAAGAAGACTTCAACTAATTCTGGAAATTGACAGCAAATTTTCTTAAAAGAAAGAGACAACTGGTTTGCATAATAAGGTGTATGTATGTGTGTGCGGTGTTATAAGCAAAAATGGAGGGAGATTCTTGGGTCTTTGAAATCCCAGTCTTGCCATAATTTGATGGATTATTGGAGGAATGGGGTATCACTATTTTGCTTTCTTTGTGTAAACACTAAATAAATGTCCAGTGGGTCTCATTGGTGGGGTTCCCACGTGTGTAACCGCTATTTCTGCACGACTCACCAACTGCCATCTCCATTATTTTAAAACTCATATATATATATTTTAGGGTGTTTGATATAAGACGTAAAAGTTTTAATTTTTTTTAGATTAAATTAATAAAAATATCCTTATTTATTATTCTTAAACTTTCAAAAAAAAATTTAAAATAACCTTAAACTTTCAAAAATGTATAAAAATACTCTTATCATTAGTTTTATTTTATTTTAAAAATATATTTAAAATTTTACATTAATATTCTTCAACTTTTTAAAAAGTTCAAAAATACCCTTTTTAAAAAATACTTATAAAATTAAAAAAAAAATTGAAAAGTTATTAAATTATCAGAGTTGAATGAGCTAATCCAATAAGCGGCACTTTGATCTAAGGAGTGAAGCTCAAGAATTGGGCTATGGAATTGCCTATTGAAAAAGTCACATTGGGCTTGGGCCAATGTTGAATTTGGGCCTATAGTTCTTAGGGCCAGCCCAAATTAATGTGACTAAGTGTGTGGCATTTGTTTTGATGGGCATCTTTTTTTTTTTTTTGTTTTTTTTTTCTTTTACTTTTTAGAGAGAGAGTGTGTGTGTGTGAGAGATGTGGTTGCTTTCTGTAAAGAAAAGGAAAAGAGAAACTTTCTTCAAAAGTGTGATGGAATGAAGCATCAAGCATGGGCGGAGATTAGCTTTGAAAAGTACCATGTTTTAAAACAAAGTTCCATTCCCTAATTAATTTATTATTTTTAACTTTTGAATTAGGGCCATTAATTTTTAATTATATATTCCAAATGTTAATGGTCCACTTTCCGTATAAGTGTTAAATGTATGATTTCCTTCTAAATTAGCCAAGGTAAGATACAGTCTGGACTCTTTGTCTCTGGAGCTTTTAAACAAACTACATCATTTGTTCGACATTTGAATTACTTCTGACTACACCTTCAATAAAATGACTCTGATATCATGTTAGGAATCACGAACCCTTACAATGGTATAATATTATCTACTTTGAGTATAAATTTTCATGACTTTATTTTAGATTTTTTTTTAAAGGGGTCGTATCAATGAAGTTATATTCCTTACCTATAAACTTATAATCGGTATAGAAAATAAGTACACATGGAATGATTTGGAGTGAGAAGGGAGAGTGATAAGTTTGATGTAGCATCGCAATCAATCATGCATCTTCTTTATAATACTATTGAGTAACCAGTCCTACCTCAGCTGGGCCCTCACATCAACCGAGAAATATACATAATATAATATTATATATAGAGGAATAGATTTGGGTGGTGTTGACCAGAGGTTTGACTGGGGGTGGGTGGGTGGCTGGCGATTGGCTGTGACTAGAAAGAAGATGCAGACAGACGGGAAGAGTATAGCTGGAAATGGAAGAGCAGGACAAGCAAGTAAATTTTGATGATTAGATTCCAATATTCCATATGTTGCTAACCCCAAAGCACTCTTAATCAAAACAAAACAAAACAAAACAAACCAAATCACAGGCTTACAGCTGTTTCTTTCAATAAATAAATTAACCTCCTTTTTCCCTTTTTCTACTCCAAATTGGCTAATTCTTACCCTTTCATTCTTAATCTAACGCAACAAAAATGGAAGAACACACACTAATCTTCATCAGATTATGATACTCATTCACGTTCAAACCCTCCAATTTTAATACCCTGTTTCTTGGTTGTAGCTACCAGGATTGATATCTCCAAACCCTGTCTCTGCTACTCACTTTTGTTCTTCTTCTTGTGTTCTTCCTGATCTAAGCAAAAACTAAAGGAGGCTTCTCAAATCAATCATATTTGGGCATTTGATTGGATGGAGAACTTGGAAAATGTTTTTCTTCCATACCCAAAAGTGAAAAGGGAATCTGCTTTCCTTTTACTGCATTCATGAGCTGTTTCATAGCTAATCTCATTGTTTCTTCTCCACTTTATACTCTCAAAGCTTCACTTTCTTGCGTTGGCCCCCCAAATATATATATTTTTTTGCTTCCCTTTCCTTTTTGCATTTGAACGCAGCAGAACAGAGCAAGCTTCTTCTACACCTTCATGGGGATGCTGCTTTTACTTTAACAACGCCTTATAAAGCTGCAAACCCTACTACATTTTGTTCTTTGTTTACTCTCGCAAGATATCACCCTCCCCCTCCCAACTCTGGTCAAAACCGCCTTTCCTCTTTCATTTTTTTTTTTTAAGGTTTGTTTTCCCCTCTTTGGAAGTAAGGTTAGCTCGTGAAATGGGTGATCTCGAAAACGACGAAATGGGTTTTCGAAATTCAAACGAGGGGTTACTCAATTGTTCATCTTCCGACAAAATTCCAGGAACAATGGCGATGGGGTCTTTCTTTGGGTCTGGTTGGGATCCAATGGTTTCTTCCCATGGCGAATTTTCAAATTCTTTTCCTGTTGTTTTGGAGAGCCATGGAGGGAGTGGGACGACACAGGGTGTTCATTATCCCACAGATTTGGGGTTTGCCAATGGGAATTATTCCGACATGTTTGGTTCTTTTGGTGTTGCCGGGCAGATTCTTGGTGGGTGTTCTTCCAATTACAGAAATGGAGGAACCACAGAGAAGTTATTACCACCATCAGGCGAAGAAACTGCTGCAGGATCACCAAATGGTAAACTCAGAAAACGAGCCCTTGATTCCACTTTCCCATTTAGCCAGCCAAACAAGGTAACATCGATGAATCTCTAATCATTTCTCTCTCTTGTTCATCATTTTAATTGCAAATCATGCCATTGACCAGAAATCTGAAGTGAAATTGAAGAAGGATGTTTCTGGAGACAGTTCCAGTACACAGGAAGAGAAGAACGCAGAAATGGAGCAGAAATTAGGTGGTAAGGCAACTGGAAAACAAGCTAAAGAGAAGACCAATGATAGCACAGAAGCTCCCAAGGAGAATTACATTCATGTGCGAGCTAGAAGAGGGCAAGCCACAAACAGCCATAGCCTTGCTGAGAGGGTAACTTTCTATGAACTTCTGAAGTAAAATGTTGTTGTTTAGTTGTGTTAGACGTTTGAAACACTTTGGCCAATAGGTGAGGAGGGAGAAGATTAGTGAGCGGATGAGATTGCTTCAAGAACTTGTTCCTGGATGCAATAAGGTAGCTTGGTTCAATTGATTTTGTGAGTTTCTTTTGCCTGTGGAAACTTGATTTTTACTCCAACTCGGATTGTTTTTGTCTCTTAGATTACTGGAAAGGCTGTTATGCTTGATGAGATTATCAACTATGTTCAGTCACTGCAACAGCAGGTTGAGGTATGTGTTTAACATTCACACAAGTTTGGATGGATTGAATATATCTTCATTTGCATTAGTACCAGTACCGTTAGGTAATCTGTGAGATCCCACGTCAGTTGGAGAGGGCAACGAAGCATTCCTTATAAGGGTGTGGAAATCTCTAGTAAATGTGTGTCAAAACCTTGAGGGAAAGCCCCAAAGGGAAAACCCAAATGGGACAATATCTGTTAGTAGTGGGCTTAACCTGTTACAAATGGTATTAGAGTAGACACCAGGGGGTTGGATTGTGAGATCCCACGTCGGTTGGAGAGGAGAACAAAACATTCCTTATAAGGGTGTGAAAACCTCTCCTTAGTAGACGCGTTTCGTAACCTTGAGGAGAAGCCTGAATATCTACTAGGGGTGGGTTTAAGCTATTACAAATGGTATCAGAGCTAGACACCAGGCGGTGTGCCAGCGATGACATCGAGCCCCCAAGGGGGAGTGGAATGTGAGATCCCACATCGGTTGGAGAGGACGAAGCATTTCTTGTAAGGGTGTAGAAACCTCTCCCTAGTAGACGTGTTTCAAAACTTTGAGGGGAAGCGAAAGTCAAAGAGGACAATATCTACTTGGGCTTAAGCGGTTACATAATCTCAAATGAAGTTGTGTGATTATACTTTTCTGCAGTTTCTGTCAATGAAACTTGCTACTGTCAACCCGGACGTGAACGTCGATATCGAAAGGATTTTATCCAATGATGTAAGTTCATACTCGTCTTGGATGCTTAGAATCTTCTAAGATTTAGTCTATGAACCATTTTGAATTGGTTTAACTTTTGTTTCGAGTAGATTTTCCACGCACGAGGCAGCAACGGAACTGTTCTTGGATATGATCCCGGGTTGAGCGCGGTTTCCCCGGTCCCTCCTCACCGAATATTTCAGCTTCAGGGGACGATGTCAAATATGCCAACCAACACCACATTCACACAGTTTCCTCCTTTGCCTCAGGTAGCTAACATGGTAATCCTCTGAATGATGATGATGCAATTCTCTTGTTTTGTGTTCAACAACATTAATCGAAACGCCTTTACGCACAGACCGTGTTAGAAAGCGATATTCAAAGTCTTCTTTAAATGGGATTCGACTCGAGTTCGGGCCCTCACAATTTGGAACCAAATGGTATTCATTCTTCTTCATGATCCAATAAATTTGCATTGTGAAGCTCCAAAGGTAGAGATGTTTGATCCATAATTCATTTGGCAATGACAGGGCGGTTTAAAGCAGAGCGCTAACTTCATGCAAAGGGCGGTTGAAATGTTTTGAAGTTGACAGAGAAAAAAAAAAGCATTAAAATCTGTATAGGATTCAGTTTCTAACTATTGTTCTTCGAATTTTAGCAGAAGAAGATGGATTAATAGCGCAGCAGATAAGGAATGTAAATTTAGATTTTGTGGGCGAGGCTGATTACAATTGGTTTGAATTTCATCCTTGTATGACCAACAAAGCAGAAGCTTGTTTTTTTGCCTTAATTATATCATATTTTCAATTCAAACATCCATTTTATTAATGTTGTTGTTTAGTTTCTTAAAGTTTTCGATACAGAAGTTCAAATTCTCGTACATAAATTAAATTTTAATTTAAAAATTAAAAAAAAAAATGGTTCTTCCTTCATTTTATTTTATTCTAGGATAATCTGTCCTGTGAAATGATATGGGTAATTGAGAAGGACAAGAAGAGAGGATGTGTGTGGGGTTCGTTCTTGGCACCCCAGGCGGCGGGGGCAGCGATGCGATGAATGTGTTGGGAGAATTTAAAGACCATAAAGCGGCAAGTTCAGTCTTTTCTGCGTCTGCCGAACATTATTTTTCCAACTGTCATTCGCCTCACCGATTCATTTAGTATAGCAGACAATAATTAAAGATGGTAATAATAATAATAAATAATCATAACAATAACCGAAAAGCATATCTTCAATGAATTTCGTTTGGAGACAGCAAAAGACAGCTCTGAAACTTTTCGGCTCCCCGCCGCGTGTAGTCCGCTCCCACAGTCAGGTGTCATTTTTCGAGTTTCATAAGCACCAATCACTAACGAATAACTCCCAACCCGCCGAAAGCAACAAGAACACAAGAAACTATCATTAAATATGAACCAAATATTTCTGTCAGTTTCATCCAACAGTTGCCTAATATCTCCTTGTTTTGATGTTTTTGATGTTCAATTTTTTGTTCTTACAAAAGTATCGAAAAACAAACGAATTGAAACAACATTAAAAGAAACAAAAAAAAACCTACATATAGATACACCGGAAGAGCTTCGCCATTTGACATAAGCATCTCTCTCCAATATTGTCGTTTGTTTGTGTCCATATAATACTCTATTATCTCGACTGTACTGAGTGAAATGGCCTTGACATTCTTCACTACAGGGATTCATTCTCTGATGCTCTGTTCATCCATTGTGGTTGTCTTTTTTTTCCCATTTCACCATTGTTTTTCTCTACTCATTTCCTTGTGTTCTTTCTTTTTTCCTACAGAATTCATCTATTTATACAAATCAACCTATCTGTTCGCCGACCAAGTCCAACCCGACCAGCAGGAACGAGATCCCCTGGAACAACAAGAAGTAGAAATGGATTCCTTGTGCAGATAGAAGGCTCCGTGCCGAGGCAGTTAGGAGGAGGAAAGCTAATGCGAGCTCTTTCACGTATATTCGATTGTGCTTCTTTTGCAAAGAGCCTTTCTGCTCTTGCTTCTCAAATTCTTCCTTCATCTCTTCTAGGCCGGGCACCGAAGCCCCTCTCTGATGCTTCTGCTCTCTCTCTACCAAGGAGACGAGATCACCCTCCGACGATCGGCCAGATTTCTTTGTAACAACCCATTCGTAGGCACTACCGAGCTGGAAGAGGCCTGAGATCATGGCATTGAACTTGGTGACTGACATTGTGTTCTCAAAAAGGAGGTAAGGGACAATGAAAGGGAAGGATTTTGGGGCAGGCAGAATGTTTAGAAACGACATCATGGCTGGGATATAGCAGACAACCCAAAAGGGTAGCTCGGCCTCGGGAACGAACATTGTCATCGGGAGAATTATGCAGAAAAGTGTAAACGAATAGAAGGGCAGTATCAATTTTCTGAGCAAAAAGAAGAGGAAGATTAAGTTGAACTTCTTCCATACACTAATCTGCATTGAATCAGTTATATAAGACAACTACATCAGCAATTTGATTAAGACAAACTCTATAACAAAAGAACAATTGCAGGCCGACGATACCTTCGATCGAATAATAGCAGGCAGACAAAGGCGAAACAACTGCATTGGGCCAGAATGCCATCTATGTTGTTGTTTTCTATAAGCTTCATAAGATTCTGGTAGCTCACACTGGCACTGATTATGCAGAAATAATAAGTATATTATACTCATATCATAGACTAGTTACTCATATCATGAACTTAACAAAGATTAGTACCTCGACGTCGTTTAGGAATATGAATTTCCATCCATGAAGATGAGCACGAACAGCGATATCCATGTCCTCGACGGTGGTCCTTTCCAACCACCCACCGGCGTCCTCGAGAGCTTTGATCCTCCATACACCAGCCGTGCCATTGAAGCCAAAGAAGTTGAGGAAGACACTGTTAACTTGCTGCTCTACTTCAAAATGGAAAGCTAAATTGATGTTCTGCAGCCTGGTTAGCAAGTTCTCGTCCCTGTTCACAAAAGACCACCTTGCTTGAACCAACCCCAGCTCTTCATTGTCCTGAGTGCCATTCAAATATAGAGTTAACAGTGTTCTAAGCACAATCAAATAACTCAGTTCATGGCTTACAAAAACAGCCTAATATACCTTGAAATGAGGAACAGTTCTTTTAAGGAAATCGGGTGTCGGTTGAAAATCGGCGTCGAAAATGGCAACGAATTCGTAGTCTTTGACATAGCTACAATTCATAGCGGATTTGAGGTTGCCAGCCTTGTAACCATCTCGAATGACTCGATGACGATAAACAATGTTGGCACCTTCTTGCTGCCATTTATGAACCTCCTCTTTAATCAGCAATTGGGTAGTTGGATCATCAGAATCATCAAGAACTTGAATCAACAGATTGGTTTTTGGCCAGTCCAAATTGCAGATAGCAGCAATTGATTGCTGATAAACCTGAGAGAAAGCCGCAAATTCAGTTTGTTCAATAAGAACTAAACCAATTACAATGGCAGAAGCAGAAGACATTAAGAACAAAACTTCACCTCTTTTTCATTGCACATGGGGATCTGAACAAGAACCATTGGGAAATAGCCCTTCTCGCCGGATTCAAGGTCTTCATCTCCAGGTTTAAGAACTGGTTGAATTTTCTTGAATCGGATCCAGAAACAACCCAAACATAAGATTAAACGATCCAAGCTTTGACTGATGAACAGTACGACACAGGCATTGGTTAAGAATTGCAGAGGAGGAGCTAAATAATCCACTCGAATCGATACCCACTGAGAGTAAATCCAACCAAAAGCTCCCTTGAAACCCCAAGGTGATGCCCAGAGATAATCCAATTGAAAGTTTGGAGAAACGAAATGCCAGCCCTTGAAGAAGGCCGCCACCTCAAAACCCAACAGAAGCACCGACAGCCATAAAAACACCTTGATACAAGAATAGAATCTCGTTTTCACTGTCGGGTTCTCTTTACCAGTGACGTCATTGTCGGCGTCGGCGTCGGCGTCGTCCTCGTCCTCGTCGGTCCGTCCCGAAGCAACGCGGCGTCTTACAGTGGCGACAAGGTCCACCATTGCAGAGCCAATGGAGGTTAAACAACCGGCGGCCTTGTGGGCCTTGAGGAGGAGGACCCACGTGAGTTGTTTAGCGTTTTTCCCTCGGGCTTTCTCTCTGGTCCGGCCCGTTGGCGACTCACCCGCGATGAGAAAATCATCCTTCGACGGACCCTCGAGCTCAACCATCGACCAATTTGGATTCTCCATCTTAACAACAACAGGGGTTCCTCTGCGAGTGTCTTTTCCCCACCAATCAAACGAGGGCGCCATTTTCAAACGGCGATCTCAAAACCCCAGTTGAAGAAAACCGATTTTCAGACCTCAAAACACACCCTCCTCCTCCTCCTCCTCCTCCTCCGCCGCCTCCTCCTCCTCCCAAACCGATCGAGAAATGGAAAAAGACCCAGAAAACAAAACAAAAAATGGACAACAAAATGGCTATGGCCCTGATCTCAATGTGGGAGAAAGCGCAAAGAGAGAAGAAGAAGAAGAAGAAAAACTTGGAAAGAGCGAAAGTAGACGCGTGGTGAAGAATGCAGCAGTGGCCTTCTCTAAATCATTGCGACATTCGGTGAGAACTTATACGAGAGAAGTATCCAAAGGAAGAAGAATGAGATGAAGCCGAGATGTGTCCAAATGAGCTTCCATTCATTTACAGCTTGCACAAAAGGTCACGAAGGTAATAAGAAGGAACACAGCGATGGGCGCGCGAGGGATTCAGAAATGGAATGCTTACAGCTCAGCACGTCTTTGAATTTTGATAAGAATTTTCAGAAATTCAAAAAAAAAAAAAAAAAAAAAAAAAAAAAAAAAAAAANGCGAAAACGATCTGTTTTACTGGGATGAGAAAGCGGGAATCAAAAAATTCCAGAGATCTTGTTTCTTTCTTCAAATCCCCATCGCATTAAACTCCAAAAATATTATTCGCAAATGGCAGATTGAATTATATCACGGAGTTTCCCCCCTATAACAAAATTCAATTATTTGTTCAGAATATTAAAACCACTATTCAATTAACCCAAAGAACACGAAAAAAGTAAATACTTCACTGTAATTACTTCCTTTTATTTACTTTTACAGTGCGAAAGAATACTTACAGAGATAAGCGAGCAATTACAGCCTACAGGGACAGGGGGATTCTTTGCGACCCATTTTTATGTTCTAGGGTGGCCCTCTTCGCTTGTTAATAAATCAAAAGGACTAACCTTTTATCCTTTTCAATTTGGTTCTTTATCGTAAAAACGTCGAATTTACCATCTAGCCCTCACCCACACCGCGTCCTATACAAGTGGATAATGCTCTAAAATTTATTTCATTTCGAGTATTAACTCGTTCACAGAGGATCACACGCCAGCACTGCAGCTGCAGGGGCAGCTGTAATAATGTTTTCGAATATATTCGACTTTCCTAATTTGCCCTCTTACCAGATTAATGCACCGACAAATTTTAGTCAAACCAGTGCAAACCGAAATGAGGGTATTATCGGGATTTCCATAAAAAAGAATCATGATAATATTAAAGGTTCTACTTTTTTTGTAATACTAAATTACAAAATAATATAAATATATATATACACCATAACTTTACTGATTTGTTTAAAAATAAGTATTCATTTAAAATTGCAATATTGCTTTTAATACTTCATAAATATTTTTAAATTTATCATTAACATAAATTAAATTGAGACTTAAAATATTGGCAATATTTGAGTCCCACTTTTTATTTCATATTATAATTTATTTATATTTTAATTACAAGTTTAAAGTATTATTATACGAACTAAATTAATAAAATGTTCTTAAAATTTGCACTTCCTTAAGCCTCAAATGAAAATTTAAAAATACCCATACTTCGGCGAATCAGGACCAGGCAGCCTAAAGTGGGATCGCATCAGGCTTTGTCTTAAGATCCAGCTGATGGAAAAGTAAAGGTTGATGTGCGTCTGAGATGTGTTTTCACAAGCGGTATCACGGGAATTCGTACTTATAGGATATACCGGAACATTCCCCGATCTAACCTTACAAACTCAGTAATTCACGTGGGAAAAGTAAGAGCGGCTTCATGATAAGGGGTAAAACCGACATTTAACTGCATAAATATTCAAATTTTGAAGAGACCGTTTTGAACCAAACAAAATTTTAAAAACGATTCCTTTAAGTTTGCTAAATTACTATTTTACTCCCTCAATTTTGATTTTACTTCCCTTCTCATAATCTACATTATTCATTTTTATACAATAACTTATATATATTAATTTAATATAATTTGAGTTCTGTTATTATTAACTTAAAATTTTATCTTCATATAGATTTTAGTTTGTAAGTATTATAGGTTTAAAATATTATTTAGGTCATTGTATTTTCTTTTAAATTGAACAATTTAGTCTCTCTAATTTCAATCAATTTTAATTTTAGTTTTTATAGTTTTAATAAATTTTAAAATTTTATTTTGCAAATTTAATTTTAAGAAAAATGGTTAAATAATAATAATAGTTTAGTATAAGAAAAGAAAACACATTCATAAATATATTTTTACCGCATTATAAAGGGATACACATAGATACTAGGTTTTTTTTTTTACATTAAAAAATGTTTTTTTTTTTTATGAGAAGAAATCAATTATTAGAATTTAAAAAAATATATAGAAATGTCAAAATAATTGAATAGATGAGCTTGAGACAAAAAAGAAAAAAAAAAATCATTATAAAATAGGAAATTCAGCGGAATATGTTTGGTCAAAAGCAATTATATGAGAATCGCAATCCAATAACGTTTTCATTTAACTTATCTAAAATCACTTTTCAATTTTATTTTTATCCCCAAAACACGTGCATAACGTTTGTCTAAGAAAATGCCAAATTTTATAACAATTTGTTTTTCAAATTCAATCCTATCCTTTCATAAATTAATTTATCAGATATTAATTTACAGCCTATAAAAAATTAAAAAATTAAAATTAAAACAGACAATAATAGAATTGTCATCAATTATTTAAAAACCCTTCCAATTCTATACTACTCCCAAATACAAGTAGTTTCGAGGGTAAACTCGACATTTAACACAAAAAATCTAAAGTTTTTATATTTTTTAATTTCAATTAATATTGAATTCTAACTACCGCGCTCCTAAACATAGTAATAAAATAACGAAAAACATATTATTTCCACAAAACTTTTCGCCAATTTACAAACTTGTCCTCGGTAAGTATCGGCATTGTCATCCTAAAGGAGGGGTATTGTCGTCCATAGAGCCATTTTGATTACAAACAGCCTGGACACCACAGCCGGCGGTCGTGCGCTCGGGTATTTGCCCGCAATTTCCGCTTTCAAAAATCACACTAAATTAATCAAATATTTTTTTTAAAATTTATTGTATTTTTTTCCCTTTTGTTTTACAGGTTAGGTAAGCAGCTGATTAGGATGTCACCCAATTATATTTAAAAAAGAAAAAAAAAAATTGGTGCTGATGGGATAGTTCCATTAAACAAAATAATTCTAAATGTAAAATAAATAATAATAAATATAATATTATTAAAATGTTTATTAATCCATCGTACAATAATCCCCGGTTTATAATTCTTATCTTTTGCATCCTAAAATTATTTTTTATATCATATTTGTATTTAGTCAATTTATAAACAAATCTAATATTAATAAGACAATTTATATATATATATATATATATATATATAAAACATTGTTTGAGGCAGATACAGTGACCATGGAACCGACAAAAGTAGTTCTCCTCAAACGTGTGGTGGTCGAGGAGAGGCCCCAGTGTTTTAAAATGAAATGGGACATCTCCCTTTGGCCCGCTTTTTTTTTTTTGTGGACTTTATTTAATATTCTAATTAATTATACCTAAAATCAACGGTCAATTAATTATCTCACCTGGATTATAATCTAAAAATATTTCAATGCTTTTGTGGGATTAAAAATTATTATTTGATAACAAACAATTGACGCGTTATCCATAAGAAATAACGTCATAGCATAATAATAAAAAATTGGCCAAAAAAAAAAAAAAAAAAAAAAAAAAAAAAAAAANCAATTTCATTCTTAGTTGTAATTTATGAATATAAAATTATTTATTTTGGAGAATAAATTGACTGGCGTCGTAGTTGCAAAAAAAGATATTATAAAAATTGTTTCAGATTTATGACTCAATAATGCAAGAAAACGTGCAAATCTTTGCCAACCGCCATTTACAATGTATCCTTCTCAATTATTTCTTGATTTCCCTTTTTCCACCATCTTCCTGAATCAGAAATCTTTATTTAAAAATTATCACAACAATAATAATAAGTATTTAAATACTATTGTAAATTGGAACATCGGGTCGAAATATTGTTTACAAGGGGTGAAAACCCATCCGTAGGAGACGTATTTTAAAAATCTTGAATGAAAGTTTGAAAGAGAAAGACAAAAAAATAACGATATATGATAACTATGGCTTGAATTATTACAAATAGTATTAGAGCCAGATATAGACCGTGTAAAATGAACACGAACGAATATAATGATTGGGGAGATCTCACATTGATCAGAGAGTTACTATTTGTTTATAAAGGTATGAAAACTGGCTAGAACATGAACCAACACTTGAATCAATTACACCGCTACACTTTATTGTATGCCAAAAACAAAAATCTGCTACCTACTGGACCCAGAAATTTAGTGCACAAGGGGGAGGTGACAGTAGAGAGTTTGTGCATCTTGGGCCACTCAACGGCCATGGGAGTGAGGCCGAATGAAGATCTTTCAGACACACCACCTTGTGGTTTAATTAACAAGTGTTCCCACAAAATATAAAGCAACATTTGGTTATATGGTTGTTACAAACTAGCCCCAAGGCAGCCTGGCTAATGATGGGACGAAAAATCTAAAAAAATGGATCTTCTTTGCAGCTCTGATGGTGACATCGAGCCTCCATCCTTTAAAGGAAGGGTGGGTATGAAAAAAATGGTTCCTTCTTCTACGTCAAGCGCGTTTCTCGACCACGTAAGTACTGTAGATATCGCTGGAGATTGCAGCCATACTTGACAAAACAGCTAGTAGGAACATTAACCATGCTATCACCCTGTCTTTCTTTGATGCAACTCCACAAGTGTCCCTGCGCAGCAATGTCACGTGAACAAACTAGGAAACTAACTAATAAGAGAGTCAAAAGTCCTCTCTAACTTCGAAAAACATATCGAATAAGGATGATTACTGTGAGACGGATGTGGGGAGGAGAACGAAATATTCTTTAAAAGGGTGTGAATACTAGTGCGTTTTAAAAAATTTGTGGGAAAGCCCGAAAGAAAAAGCAAAAAAAAAAAAACCATATCTGCTAGCGGTGGATTTGAGCTGTTACAAATGGTATCAGTGCCCGACACCTAGGCTGAGCCCTGAAGGGGGTGGACACGAGACGATGTGCCAATAAGGACGCTGGGTCTCGAAGGGGTGGAATGGGAAGTCCCATATCGATTGGAGAGAGGAACGAGTGCCAGCAAAGACACTGGGTCTCGTGGGTAGATTGTGAGATCCCCACATATTTATAAGGGTGTGGAAACCTCTCCTATCCTTGAAGGAAGTCCGAAAGAAAAAGCTCAAATACGACAATATCTACTATGTAACCTAATATTACAGGAATTTAATTAGATCATGCTTCAACAATTATAGATGCTTCAACAACTCGATTACCTGAGGACGAGAGCGGCGGGAAATATGAACCCAACAGAGATGGCAGCAGTGGCTCCAGTGAGCTGAAAGGCATCCCAGATGCTGGGAACAAAGTTAGCTCCAACGAAGATGAAGCTCATGAGAGCTACGGTTATTGAGAAGAATCGTCGGTTATTGAAAGCAATAGGTATGGCACAGGGAAACAGCAGACCATCAACGTTGAGGCGAAGGGAGAAGAAAACAATTGGAAAAACAAGCATCAGGTGGATGCCATAGCTCACCCTCACAACATCATCAAGCAACGAGCTGTATGGAAGTCCAAGATCTCCATCAAAATTGGCAAGGACATCATCCAACGTTTGGTCTCCAAACAGGATAAATCCGAAGAAGCTCGTCGCGATATATAACGACGAGCATATTATTAGAGATGTTCGAACTATTGACTTCATTTGTGTCGGATCTTTCAGCTCATTCTCAATTGGGAGAACTGAAAAAAATGCAAACACAATATTTAGAATGACTTTCCAAATGCTTATAAACACGTTTTTAAACGCTTAAAAAAGACCCAATAAGATGTTTATGCTAACAACATTGCTATTATTATAAAACAAGACACGATCTTACCATTATGGTGACAGATATAGGCAGTGACTAGAATTGGAACAGTGGTAAAAAGTTGCCAAAAGGATGCCTGATCAATAAGTTCCGGCATCAGTCGCGGCATTCCAATACTCCCATCCATCAGTTTTGCAATGGATACTCCAGCAGTGATTGCCACGAAGACAATGGCCAAGCCCACCGACAAAGATGATGTGTACCTCAAGGAATCTAGTAAAACCAACATTCATCATAAAAGTGAGTACAAATGACCAAACAATTTCCAGTTTGAAGCCCAGTTGACAGTAGAATATGAAGCACAAAATGATCTACTTGGAACAAGTTTTTAAGGACATTTTGCTGTTCATTACACAATTTTAAACTTATATTTGATAGATTTAAGAAGTTACCTCACAATTTTAGCACGCGTCAATTATAGAGAGGATCTAGCCCTATTCCGACCAGTGCCTTGCACCGTTTGGTAATTGATTCTAATACTATTTATAACCGTTCAAGTTTACCACTAGCCCATATTGTCAATTTTGGTCAATTTCATATTGACTTAGGGAGCAAAGCCATTGGAAATTGAAACGGTCTTACTGACCTAATTGTAAAAGCAACCAATGATATGCGGCTGAAAATAGAGGGTATCATACCGACGCGTTTGAAGGAGATTAGAGGCGCAAAAATTAGAAGCGTGGTAAACAGCATCAAGGATATGCGGCTGGTCCACCAATGTTGACCGAACCATTCTTCCATCACGCCCTTATGGTGGACGTTATTTGTGGTTGTTCCCGAAAACACATCGCCTTCAAGAAAGGAGATTGAAAACAGTTAGAAAATTCCCAATTATAATACACAAACTGTTACGATTCAAAAATCATGTGATTCTGAAGGGGAATAAAGGGACCCACCGATGATGATCATGTAGACGATGAGCATACCCAAGTTATTGACCACGATGCAAACCTGCAAGAGGGTCCGTCCGGCGCTTCCGAGAGAGTCGCCGACGGCGCCGGCGTACGTAGCGGATTTGGATGTCCGAGAGAATTTTAGGATGAAGTCAATTGACAACTCCGTCAATGTAGATCCGAGGATGATCATGATTAAGCCCGGAATTAGACCTAATTGCTTCACGGCGGCCGGGAGAGCCATGATACCAGCCCCGACGATGGTGCTCGAGAGGTTGAAGACCGCGCCGGAGAACGATGCGCCCTCTAACCCTACCTCCAGAGGCTCCTGATGGTCGTATTTTTCAGGGAGTAGGGACTTTCTAGGGCTCCGCCGGTACTTTCTGTCGGCGGCAACGATAATCGTCATTTATCGCCGGGATTGGATTTCGCCGCCGTTCTCTGGAAATTTGGAGAAAATTAGTCGGGTCGCCGGTGCGTTTGTGTTAAAATGGATATTGAGCTCTTACAGAGACATTAACGCGGGAACCAACGTGGCCTGGGGCTGTAGGTGGAGGAGCCAATGAGCTGTACCCATTTGTACAAATTGAACGCGGGTGGGCCCCGCAGCATTAGCTTCAATTCAACGGTTTTCTCTTGTACGCTATTGGTTTGCCGAACCATTTCGGCAAAGAACAGACGGGGAACTCTTGCGTTACATGCCTGTTACCGGAAGCAAGAGAAAGACGAATGAAGACAGGACACCTACCCACCAACTTCCGGAGTCTCCTCTCTGTTCAACTTCACTGTCAAAAATGGCCATCAATCCTTTTTAACGAAAAATGGTCACCGGCCGTTTAGACGCCTCCATCTCTACGTTATAGTAGACTATTGTGAGGTCAATAGTCTAGATGATTCCATAATTTTAAGATTTTTTCTTTTCTTTTTGTCAATTGAGCTATTAATGGTATTTTAGTCATTTCGCCATTTATTTTATAAAAAAGAAGTGGTTTGACCATATTTTGAAAGGCTCCGTTAAATTTAGTCATTTATGCCTTTACTCCCATTATTTATTTATTTATGTCATTTTGAAATTCCGTTCAATTGGAGTTAAGTCTATAGAGATATTAAATGGATTAAATGGATGAATTAAGCTCACATTGACTAAAATAAATTATTTGTATTTATATTTTGTTAATCAACAATTTCCCATGACGATTAAAATTACTTTTACAAAATGTAACTAAGTACCTTAAGAATTTGTTTGAATTAAGTTTCTAAGTGCTTAAAAGCATTAGAACATCAATGCAAACATGTCATAAGTCCTCAAATTTACATTCAAAAGTAAAATATTTGTAAAGAAGTTTATAAACTAAAAAAGCACTTGAAGCTCGTCCTAAATGTATGGAGGAAGAGCAAGTTTGATCAATGAGCTATTAGGCAACGCCCCAACTATAGAGAAAAGGGGGACGCGAGAACCTCATGCTCCTTCACTTGGACCAGCTGAAATCAAGTTTTCCTCTTTCTTTTGGCGCCTGTTTTGCCTCCATTCTTGGGATCTAATTGTGATTGCGAACCTTTCACCTTTTCCCCTATGGCCGTACTCCACAAAGCCCTCTCTACATCAGATGGCGTGAAAATTTGTCCTTCTGAGCTTAATTCCTGCAAATGATCATCATCCTTAAAGAACAGTTGAATTAGGCAACCGCCTTCCTTGAATAATTAGAACGATTGCCTTCGTTTATTCCACATGCCAAGGTTGTCAATCTTACAAATTACATTAACACATATATATGAATCTAGAATTTATGCTAAATACAGATCTATTCAAACTATAAATCCACATTTCTAAAGTCAGTTTGAAACACTTCTGTTTTAGAATGCTAAACTCAAATCATGGCTTTGAGGCACAAATCTTTGCAGAGCTAAGGTCGTTAGAAATTCAAAACATAGCAGGGCAATGTCAATTTGAAGACAGAAGGAAAGGAAGAAATTGATCCCTGAAAGGATGGGAACAGAAATGCGCCTCGATTTGTTGGGCTCTGGAAATGAACTTAATTTCTACACATCATACACAAAACAAGGGGCTTGATAGGAGTTATAGCTAACAGACCTTGGCTTTATCTTGCAATTTTTTTGCGAAGGATAGGTATTGCTTCAATGAATAATCCTTGGAGTTGCCAAGAGCCGCTTCCATGGCCTACTTCTTCACCATCACAAGTTAGAAATCTAAGCGCGTAACAAATTTTCAAAACTCAAATGGCAGAAATCAATGGTTAATCTAATTGCATCAATATTTATCCTGATTTCACCTCGTCGGACATGAAAGGCGCAACATCCGGCGCGTAGGCGGCCAGAACCGCCGAGGCAGTAGCCGGACCGACGCCTTTGAGCGGAGTAAGCTCAGATACGGCTTTGGAAATATCGGGAAGGCATTGGAAGGCCTTCTGAGAGGCCAATTTGACGAGCGATTCATCCAATGATGAAACAAAGTCCAATAGCCGCGGCCTGAAATTCGTAAACTAATTGTCAATAAAATCGATAGGCAACCTAAATGAAGAGTAAGAGAAACAGAGCAGTGGTCACCTCCATTTTCCGCGAGTGAGCTTCCATTGCATGAGTTTTGAGAGCTCGGAAGTAGTGATGTAAGGGCTAGGGTTTCGCTTGTGGAGAAGAGGAGGGAGTTCGTTCCGGTAAAAATCATCCAGAGAAACCAAATTCGGCTTGCCTAAGGCTTCGATTTGAGAAGGATAAGAACAAAGAGCTTCACTCCAGAGGCCTGGCTCGGAGTGTGAAAACTCCACCATTGCAGCTTATGCGACGTTGCCGCTCCACTCTTCACGGGCGTTTTCTCGCGGCTGCAATGCAACTCTTGGTCTTGGCGGGGTTTTTGGGATTCATAACATTCGATAATTAGCCAGGTAATTGTATAAAAATTGATTATATGCATAATTTAATAGATATTAATGATTTAATATTTCAATATTGCCACTTATGGTTTTAAAAAACCTCGCATATTAGTTTTTTCTTTTTCTTTTTCTTTTTTTTGCCTGAAATTNTAAAAAGTATATATATAGTGTAAAAGAGGAAAGAAATAGAGAAAATAGATATGGTACAAAATTAGGAGTTTCAGTGCTGGCAGTCGGGCGCACGTTAGTATCGTGTAGGTTAATTCTGAAGACACATCCTATATAAAGCCTCATGGCCCGCGAATATTTTGTCTTCTTTTCTCTCCTTTAGATGCCTACAAAAAGCGTCCAGTTTCCTAGGGAGTATTTGGGCTTTCGTTAAGCAACTCGGTCGTTGTCGCAAAGTTTTGCCAGCGGAGAGAGATACGCGCAGAGGAATTTATTACTAATCGACGAAGAAAAAGGGAGGGAACTCGGAGAGCCACAGGAGGGAGAGTTATCGTCGTTGTCATCGTCGCCGTCGCATTGGCGGTCTCTGTGAGGTTGCTGGATCTGTACTCGGAAAAAATGGTGGATCAGTGCGCGTTAGGCTGGATTTTGGCCTCAGTTATCGGAGCCGCGGCGCTATATTTCTTGTTCGGCAAGAAAAACTGTGGAGCTTCGAATGAACGGAGGCGTGAGAGCCTAAAGAATATCGCTACCACGAATGGAGAATGCAAACCGAGTAACAGCGACGGCGACATTATCATCGTCGGAGCCGGAGTCGCCGGATCCGCTCTTGCCTATACTCTCGCCAAGGTAATCCTGTACTTCTGATTTTCGTCCTCTTTCGTTATTCTCAAACATGCGCTCTCTGTTGTTGAACTTTTGCACATTATGCGTTTGGAGGTTGATTGTTTCACTTAAGAAATGTTGATGTGGAAAATCGCATTCGATTGATTACTAAAATTCATTATGATGTAGTTAGGTATGTCCGCGTTATAGCTAGCCATTATCGCGTACAAGGAAGTATCACCGGTACTTTGTTAAGTCAGTATAATTATTTTACGCTCTGTTATCGCGTATGTGTTGTATCACAGATTGAATCTTCTCTTATTTGATTACTTCTTTCGAAACTCAACCGAAGTATGCACTAGTATTATATGTAAATCTAATACAAAGTTAATTGTATCGTGCACAAGGAAATATCACCCGCTCGTTGTTAAAGCAGTATAATCATTTTATGCTCTGCTCTCGCTTACGTATTGTATTACAAATTGAACGTACTTTTATTTGATTACTTCTTTCAAAACTCAACCGAGTTATGCACTAGACTTATGAGTAAATCTAAGACCAATTTATTGTACCGAAGGCCAAATATTCTCAATCGAAAGTTGTTTTGTTATTTCATTTATTGTCTAGAGTTTATACTCCGCGGATAAGCATTTCAGATTATTAAGAGTGATATACTTCCAAGAGGAGTTATCTTCTCATCCGGAGGTTGTGCGTAGCCGGATTCTAAAGTTCGATTGCTTGTTTCAGTTTTCTTCTTGAACGAAACACTTACTGTTAGCACTTTTGATAAAAATGCCTGATCATGTCAATACATGTTTGTTTATTCATTTTTATTTTTGTTTCTGATTTCTCAAATACTTCCTTACACGTGATGAAATGAAATCAAAATCTCGAATGTAGATGATTTTGGAAGTTTTAGTGTTTTGAGAGTGTTTTTTTTTTTTCTTCTAAAGATTCTGAGAGCTGTTTAAGTTTTTACTAACTGAATCTCTCTCAAAATGTTTTAAGGTTTTCGTTATACATAAATCTTAATGGAAAAAAAGAAGAAGGAGAAGGAGAAGGAGAACGCTTAAAAGAGGTGGAACTTTTGAGAAAGCGATTGGAAGAAAACTGTTTCATTCCAATAACACATGTAAATATAGAGCCCTATACACGTCTTGAGATAACTCAAAGATTTTCCTTAGTACTTAATATCAAAATGGACTTGTTATCTGCAAACAGTCTGCTTTGTCAACGTGTCATGATTGGCCGTCGGCACTTTTTGGTTGTTCAGGCCATGAAAATATATATGCCAAAAAGCTGGTTTATGTATCTGGAGCCTACATGAAAACGAATTTCTACTGTGTTCATCTCATTAACATTCACTCTCGTAGTTGTACACTCGTTGTACACTTAAGTAGATGGATTTTACTTTTGACACTCCTTGTTTATAGTCGATCTGTTAGCACATGTATTTGTTGAAAGTTTTGAATAATGAATGAACGATCCTTTAGTTATTTTCTGTGTTGAAGGATTTTTTTCCTATATTTACCCAACTTTAGCCCGTGAATGTTATATGTTTAAGTTATTTTTTGAATGCAGGATGGTCGTCGAGTACATGTGATTGAAAGAGACTTGACTGAGCCGGATAGAATTGTTGGTGAATTATTACAACCAGGAGGCTACCTAAAGTTAACAGAGTTGGGACTTGAAGGTTGGTTTATTTCATCAATATCAAATGGTTGTTTCTTGTAGAGGATTTTCTCCCGTGCCTTTGAGCAAACTAGGATTGGTTGTTGATATTCTGTATCCTATGCAGATTTGTAGTTGATATTCTGTATCCTTGTAGAGGACTTCTCCCGTGCCTTTGAGCAAACTAGAATTGAGTGTTGATATTCTGTATCCTTTGCAGATTGTGTAGATGATATTGACGCGCAACGAGTGTACGGTTATGCCCTTTTTAAGGATGGGAAGGATACTAGACTCTCCTACCCCTTGGAAAAATTTCACTCGGACGTGTCTGGAAGGAGCTTCCACAATGGGCGCTTCATTCAGAGGATGCGTCAGAAGGCCGCAACTTTGCCCAAGTAATTCCCTTCTTTCTGTTTTGTCATTATTGATTCTGTAGTGTATACACTCCCAAACTACAATTACCATAAACTAAAAAAAAAAAAAAAAAAACTTAAAATAACCTTGTTAGTTTTGGATGAAAACGGTCTTTGAACTTTCTAAAGTTTCAATAATACTCTAAAATTTAAAAAAGTTCCATAATATCCTTACCATTAGTAAATGATGGAAATTGTTAATACCTCCTTTGAAAAATACCTATAATAATACCTATGAACTTTTAAAGTTGCATTAATAGCCTTTAACCTTTCAATATGATAAATCTCTTTGAAGTTATCTTGAGTTTGAGAGAACCAATTGAAAACAACTCGTATAAATATCCTGTTTTTCTTTTCACATAGATACTCTTATTTTTGTCTCCCTTTGTCCAATTTTTACACCCATTCTCAGCAACCGAATAGAATAAAAACTACCAGTTAAAGCATAAACTCCTATCAAATACAAAAAGTGTCAATGAAGGATTATCATTTTCGATCATGGAGAACCTTATTAACTGATCATAACAAATAAACTAATTTGAACGGCAAAAAAGAAAAATCGTTGAAGTCTTTATCACTACAAATTTGGTAGTGCACACTTTTTTTTCTCCTATCCGTTCTTCTCAAAACTAAGACTCAAATTCTTAACATATTTCTTTTTTTGTGCATTAAACTCCAGTAACGTATTAACACTCACTTACTATGTACAACCATCTTAAGTTCGAAGGTCTCTTGTTGGTTCTATTATTATGTTTCTTCTTGCTATAGCTCATGTTTTAACTGAATGAGGTAGTTTTAGAGATTGGAGACTGAAAAATGGGAAGTAAGAGGGTACTGAAGAAGAGAGGGTAAGAAGCTGAAGAAAGATGGGGAAATTTTAGGCCATTGAAGTGGAGAGAAAGGAAATAGAAAAGAAAGGTGATAAAGAGTAGATAAACTGTTTCCGTGTTCATATACTAATGGTAAGGTTTTTTTTTTTTTTTTTTTTTTTTTTTTTTTTTTTTTTTTTTTTTTTTTTTNTTTTTTTTTTTTTTTTTTTTTGAAGGTTTAAGGATACTAATGCAACTTTTAAAACTATAGGGATATTTTAAAAATGAGATATCAATGATTTTTGTCTATATATTAATAGTAAGAATATTTTTTAACTACCTCCGAAAGTTTGAAAGTATTATTGAAACTCTTGAAAATTTAGAACTTTTTAAAAACAAAATACAATGTTTAGATATGTTTGCTAATTTAAATTTGATTGGTGCAATCAAACTTCAATAACAGTTGCAGTTTTTGTCATTTTGCTCCATGATCGACCATGCTTGTTTGCGGATTTGACAGAGAAGTCATATTTATGTAGTAAATGCTGGTGTAGTGATATACTAGCCCTGGGATTCACATTTTGTACTAAGACTCTTGTGGAACTTCCTTCATTGTTGAGAGTTTAGATTAAATCTTCATAATCTTCTAATGTGTCGCTCCTGTAATGTACAACCTTATAATAAGATTGAGTCGATAATTGTACTAGTACCTTTCTTTTCATTAAGTATTGGTATCGTGCTTTGTTTAGGAGTTATTATATATTCCTTTATTAATTTGTTCCTCCACCTTTCTAGTGTGCGCTTGGTGCAGGGAACGGTCACATCTCTGGTCGAGAAAAATGGTACTATTAAAGGTGTGCAATACAAAAACAAATCTGGCCAAGAGACGACAGCATATGCACCTTTGACCATTGTTTGTGATGGGTGCTTTTCAAATTTGCGACGCACTCTTTGCAATCCTAAGGTGCGAACACTCTTCAATTCTTGATAATGGAAGATTCATGTTCTGCTGATTATCATATCTTTCTAATTCAAAGCCAATAGTTAGATAAATTTATGTTAAAAACAAAGATTTTGTTCCATATGCCGAGAAGATTTTAAATACGAATCTTTTCCAGGTTGATGTTCCCTCTTGTTTTGTTGGTCTCGTACTCGAGAATTGTGACCTTCCTTACGCAAATCACGGACATGTGATACTAGGAGACCCTTCTCCCATTTTGTTCTATCCCATTAGCAGTACAGAGATCCGCTGTCTGGTGGATGTGCCTGGTCAGAAAGTTCCTTCTATTTCAAACGGTGAAATGGCAAACTATTTGAAGAATGTTGTTGCTCCTCAGGTGCGAATATACTCCTAATTCTTTTTCCATAATCTCATCTGTGAATGACCATGTGAAGTTTGTCATACACAGATTCCTCCTCAACTTTATGATTCATTCATAGCTGCTATTGATAAGGGTAACATAAGAACAATGCCAAATAGAAGTATGCCAGCAGATCCATATCCTACCCCCGGAGCCCTATTGATGGGCGATGCATTCAATATGCGTCACCCTCTTACTGGCGGCGGGATGACCGTCGCTTTATCTGACATTGTTGTTCTTAGAGATCTTCTCAAGCCTCTGCGTGATCTGAATGATGCACCCACTCTCTGCAAGTATCTTGAAGCATTCTACACGCTCCGTAAGGTTAGTACTCAGTTTATCTGCTTTTTTGTTTCCTTTTTCTTGGATAAATATACGGCAAACCCCCACTTTTACCTTTTAGTACAACCATTTTCTCTTAAAATATATTTGTTAGAAAAAGGGTTTTTCAAGTTTGCATTTGGTGATTTGGTCACACCACATACATTCATATAAAAATAACAAATATGTATATTTTTCGTACTACATATCTTTTTACCAAGTTGACCACTTACCTAAGATTTAATATCAAGTTACTTTAGCAACTAAGTTTATCAAGATTACATGTAATGAGTTTGTTTTATTTATGTAATTGTAGCCAGTGGCTTCGACAATAAACACATTGGCAGGTGCCCTTTACAAGGTCTTTTGTGCATCACCGGATCAGGCTAGAAAGGAAATGCGTCAGGCTTGCTTTGATTATTTAAACCTCGGTGGAATCTTTTCGAATGGACCAGTTTCTTTACTCTCTGGGTTGAACCCTCGCCCGTTGAGTTTGGTTTTCCATTTCTTTGCGGTGGCAGTATACGGCGTTGGCCGGTTGCTGATCCCATTTCCTTCTCCTAAACGCGTCTGGATCGGAGTCAGATTAATTTCGGTACGTTCTCTTAACGCTGCTTCTTTACTTTTTTTTTTTTTTTTTTAGTCCACAAAACTTAAAAGCATTTAATTAATTTTTTTAAAATTTTATTCAGTAGGTTTAATTATATCAAATCATTATTATAATCAATTCTATTGTCTAGGATGCCAAATTAACGTAGCCTAAGGTGGACAGCATCTAACACAATGTGACAAATATTGCTTTTTATTTTATATTAATGATAATAAATGTTCATAAAATATTATTGATAATATAAAATGTAATTAGATTTTTCATTGGAAATTTCGGAAAAGGATTAATTAAAATTATTCTCATATTTCTTTTTCTGGAAGCATATCATTAAATACTAATAACTGTTTTCTCTACCATCTCATAAGAAAGTTTTCCTAAACGCTCATAAAAGTTATTCCTGTGTTTATTGTTAGGCCCCATTTGACATCAATTTTTTGTCTTCATTTTATGTTTTTTATTTAACCATATACGTTTGTTAAGTTTTTTTTTTTTTTTAATTTTAAGTTGAGACGTGAAATAGAAATTACAAGGAGAAATTAAAGAGAAAATGTTAAGGTTAAGCTCGAGAGAGTATTAATTAGAGAAGAAGGAAGAAATGTTAGGAAAAGAAAAAGGTTAAAGATAAAAAAATATGTGAATATTTGTTAGTAAGGGTGGAAGGTTAGAGAGAAAAAAAATGCTAAAATAGCCACATTAGAAAGCTTATCCTTTTTTAAACAGGATACATAAGCATATTAATTGACGAAAGAGATAATTAGAGAGAAGTTAGGAAAACATAAAGAAATAGTGTTAGAGAGAAACATAAGCTTATAAGTAATAGAACCAAAATCTATTTGTAGAAATTACCTTCCTAGATTTTATAAATTTACTTGCAAGTTCAACTCTGCTTTTTTATTTTTTAAGGAACAGAATTTAATTGGTCATCAGATACTTTTTTTAGAATTTAATTGGTCATCGGATAAAAAGGACGGGGATAGTTATCAATGTCTTATTTGTTATTATTATTTTTGCTTATAAAATCGTGTCCAAATTTTTAACCATTCCCATATAGGAAAAAACTAGTAAATAGTTCGCTTAAGTTTCAGAACTGGAAAAACATACGTTTGAAAAATTATTTATTTATTTAATATTTTTAAAATTTGACGAAGATCATTTAAAAAGTATGCGATTCTTAAAATAAAAAATGGTTCTAAAATGCTTTAAATCATTTTTAGAGTGCTTGATAATCAATCCATATGGCATTAGATAGAATTCTAACCTTTGCATGTGGTGTATGTAGGGTGCATCGGCCATTATATTTCCCATTATCAAGGCTGAAGGTGTGAGGCAGATGTTTTTCCCCAAAACCATTGCAGCTTATTACAGAGCTCCACCTGTTGTAAGATGACACTTGGATGATTGGATCAGGGGCTCTGGCAAACCGTTTTGGCTCCAAAGATTTTCCTTCTAGCTGCCGTTGCTTTTTCTTCCCATCGAAGTCAGTTGTCCCAACTAACCCAGTTTGCTCCACTTGGGACGATTCAAGATGCTAATCTGCTAATGCCCTATTAAACAGTTCAGAAAAGCAAATCCCGCAAACGAATTAAAGAATTTTACAACAATTAAAGAAAAAGTTAGATTCAGGTTCCTAAAAAATATATGTACAAGAATGTGCCAAGGACTGAAATATTTACTACATTCCTAAGTTTCTAAAACATATTTTATACTTCCTAATTCCCAACAACTTTTTAGCTGTTAAAATATCAATTTTAAAATATTGGATAGAAAAACATTTATATAAAATAATTTAAAATTTGAAAAACAAATAACCTAGATTATTTCTAGTTTTAATAAGAAACTTATTAAAACTAAAACCAATTTTCAATCGGGATGAATGAATTTATACCATTATGATATGATATGATATTTTTTTAAAGAACACTTTCAAATATATTTTTTATTCCCTAGTTAGATTAAAATTTTAGTTCAAACTTGAAAACATGTCTATTTAGATTTTAAACTTTCACAGTGGAAAATTTAAATTCCAAACATTAAATATTTTAATATCTACAAATCTAAACTTCCATCTAATGACCAATTAATTTTTTTAGAAACCTATTAAACAAAAACAAATTAAAAAGATAAATTTCAAATTTCAAATTTCAGACAGAAAAAAACTCATTCAAAGAAACTAGTAGTTTAAGAAAAATTTTAGAAAAACCAAGTAGTTTGAACATGCTTAAATATATATATATATATTTTTTTTTAAAAGGCAGAAAAAACAAAACAAAAAATTAACAATCAAATAAGCCTTGAATATTATATTTCGTAAGAAAATACTATGAATTAAAGATAAATCTATGCAATAGAAATGCTCACTTCAAGCTACGACTATCAGATTGTTTTTGTTTTAGATTTAATGTCAGTCAATAAGATAAGTTGACATTCGAATTCTGAGGTAGATTTTTCATTGAGAACGAAAACGCATTCATATCCAAGGGTTAATGAATTTTCCAGGCAAAGTTTCCATTAATATATATAGCTTTTTGGTTAAAGGGTGTGCCCTGTTGAACTTCCAATTCCAAATCCAATGTGATCATGACCTTAGGTGATTGCATCGGGGGAAACGGAAACGATTTTTGGGCAGCTTGCTCAGTCTCAAGTACCAAAGGCCTTCAAGGTTAATAAACTAGAAGCTTCTACATAAAATAAATTAAAAAAAAAAAAAAAAGAAGATATTGACCTAGAAGCTTGATGAGGGGAATGCAAAAATGACCAACAAGAGCGAATAACCAAACATCTTAACCTAGTAAGTACTATCCAGAGAAGAAATGGGAGAAGGCAGGCTATTGAAATAAAGATAGAGGAAGGCTACCAAATCCAGCTGATGCCTGATGTTATACGTAGGAAAGTACGATAGGGAAACATGTCTGACATGCGCGAAAAATTATGGAAATAGTTCCTAGTTCGTAATAAACACGAGTTCTATGAAGTTAAAAGAAGACCTCTCCAAATTTGGGAAGGAACTTAGCTTGCTCGAGTCACATTCTATAGTGATCTCTGTAAAAAAAACATCGGTATTTTCCTTCCCCTTCAAGTTCTAGTTCCAATAGAAACTCTTTTCTTGAAATTGTTGTTAGTAAGGAACCTCTTTGAAATTGTTAATCAGGGAAGGGAGAAAAAGTGGAAATATACCAAGCCATAACCAGTAACAGGGACAACAAGGTTTACCTATTTTAGTTGAATTCTCAAACTAAACTAAAACTATTGCATATGAATGGAAAAGGGCTAGCTATAACGAAATTAAAATGCAGAGACTCAAATTCCAATGGGAGAAGAAGAAGAGAATTTTCTTACTCACCTGCCTTCTCCAAGAGTCAATGGCAAAGATTTCCCATCACACCTTTATTTCCTGGTTTTGATACGGGTGATACTGCTTTGCCTTGGCTCCAAATGCAGTCTGCAACAATAAAGGGTTGACGCATTTAAATATCCTGATCCCATGAACTCAGTATGAAATAAAATAATCGGCCTTTTGATCTGATGCGTTACTAATGGAAATACCAATATGACCTCCGTGTAAAGAAGACGCCTCAAAACACACCAATAAAATTAACTTGGTCCTCTTCCTTATACTTATATCAGAACTTAACTCCGTCTGAGAATTAATGAGAAATTTTTATAGTAAAATTAATTTTATGAGTTTGAAATACCTAGTTGCTATTGACGAGGTACAAAATTGCTTAAAGATTTCAGAAAAAATAATCATCAGAGGGAAAAAAATGCAGTGGAAGTTCTGGGCACAGTTGAGAAATATTTGCTCATTAAGAAATGGCATACATCATTAGAGAATACTTAAAAACAAGGGCATTCCCATTATTAAATACAAACCTACAACTTTTCTTTGCACAAAATCAACATATTTTCCTTTGCTGCTTTAATGTCAATATATACATACAATAGACGATTCACCATGCAAGGAGCACCTTAGTTTCATCATCTGTGCATTTATTGTTTTCTTAACTAGCCACAAGAAAGACAGATAAAGTAGAAAATCAAGACCAATTTGTCATCTTGTATTCTTTTAGAAAGAAGGAAGAATAACTTTATATCTATGAACAAAGTAAAAAAGGTTTAGATTTTACTACTTCGGATGACAGTAAGGCCTTTATTAGGTATAGTTTGATAACATAAATAATGGGCACAATATCATATTAGCAAAGAATATTAAAGCAACATGCTCACCTGTCCAGACCTGAAACTGAGCAGTGATAATGTCACATACTCTCACTTGGAGTCCCTGTATAGTCAATCTACCAATTGCTGCGTGATGTGTCAGTCACCCTATACCAACCATCTAAGTGGAATGATTGAATCGTATCCCCCAGGATCAGTTCCTGTCCAGCCATCATTGGTTCTCTTAATTTTGTTCCTCTTTCAATAGAGAACATTCAGCATGTCTTATACACATTTGCATATATATAATACATACACAAACCAATAATGTGAAGTCATAATTACATAATATTGTAACTGAGAGAAGTTTGTAGAGAGGGACTAGCAGGTTATGGCGTTTCTGTACAGTAGCAGCAAGAACACAAACAAGCATAGCCTTGCACGTTATGAGAATTAGCATATATCAGATGATGGTTCAAAATTAGACATTAGGGGCACCCAACATTGGCGTATGAAAAGAAAATTCAAGTAACCCTTTATAGTTAAATTGATAAAGCAAAGGTACATGCACATGCAGTTAGATCCATAGAAACTGATGTAATATGCAGGGAAATTCAAGTCACTTCCCATTGATCATATAAGTCGGGAGTAAAGATCAGAAGATGCAAGTAACAGAACATAAATATTTGATGCCCCTAAATCTCTGCCGACATTTCTTAATACCTCTAAAAAAAAATGTGAAATGTGAAATGATTTTGATGCCTATAAATCTCTGCTTATATTTCTTAACACCAATAGAAAGACAATATACTATGTTTCTTAAAAAAAGAAGAGACAAAAATCTGGCCAAGGGCTTGTTATGTTTAAAATAAAATTTTGAAAAACACCACTCCATAGTTCATACTCCTCTTGCACGCTGCCAATATATCTTTTTCCTCCCTTCCTCCAGAAATTTTGATTGGAAAGAGCTCATCATCTTTTCTTGAGCAATGACCATGAATAATTAGCTTTTCCCCATTAGAAGTACCAAGAATCTCGAGTCCATTTGACAAAAGAGATCTCAAATCCAATCATTCGTTGGTAAGAACTATTTCTACCAGAGCTTTCATAATCTTATACTCTAGATATCAGCTACCAGCCTCACTATTATATCATATTATTGTCTTCATAGTTGTTCATATCATTAAGCACAATCCGACTACATGATCAATAACAATAGAAACTACAAATAGAATAATCAGCCAAGCGGATGCTACATATTTAAATAGAAATCGACTTTGGCAACAGAACCATAAAGAAAACTAAATATTACAGATTAAAGTTTAGTGATTAGTCCAGTTTTTCAGGAAACTGTTTCTTGTCCGTCAAATCCTAGCAAAATTTCACAAACATGCAGAGAAATAATTTAACTATAGTAGTAGAAATGTAGGTCGGAATAATTTCCTTCAACAAAGAAAAAAGGAAATTCGTGTACAAGTGACAGAAATGAAATTTCAGATATCAACGAAAGCAAATACTCTATGTGATGCAACCATTTCCAGCAACAAAGAGAAAAAAAAAAAATTGATAAAACAACCGTATGCAACACAAAATGTGATGCAACAAAACATTGACATGTTGACCTGATAGCCAAACCAAATGACTCTTCCAACTCCGTATGGAAGCCATAAAAGATTGACCGAATACTGAAGTACAATAGGACAGGATGTAAATTAGTAAACATCATAGGAAATAGCTTATCAGTATTCTCACCTATATTGCAAATTGAATCAGGCAGAACGTGACCTATATTTCTCAACAAAAAAGAACGAGTCTGGAATAGTGCAGATTCAAGTTAACTGTACTTGAGCCTTAACTTAAGCAAGCAGATCTCCGTAGGTTTATAAGCACAGTTCAGACCAGGCTTATCAAAATGGTTGATCTCCTATTATAAACGGAAAAGGAAGTACAATATGCTACCATTCCGGACCGCGGTAAAGATCTCCAGTTCAGACCACACTCGATTTAGTATATTCGAAAGCGAAGCGCATTCTAGAACACTATTCAAATCGTACTGCGTTCTTAATTAAAGCGTGAAAACCACTCGGTTAACTGATATATAAAACGATAACGTTCTAGGAAAAGACAAGTCCAAGAGGAAAACAGAGTAGAATCATAATCATAGAACCATCCATATTCTAACATGAAAAAAAAGAGATCAAATGTATTCATCACTCATACGGAAACATGAGCCGAATAATTACACAGTAAATGAAAAGCGAAAAACTCACGGCAATAATGGACGCTGTGACGCTGATTATTCCAGAGAAAAATATCCTCCAAAGCTTCCGATCATCCAGTTCCTGAAAGCAATCCAAACATACGAATAGCGTAAACCACACGGCGAAGGAAGTGGATGTCGCGGCGCCGACGAGGCCAAAGGTAAAAACGCTCTAAAGAATAATCGTCGTTCCTCATTTCTTTCGCCACAGAGAAATTCTCACTCAAAACTCAGACCATCCCTACATCTCTGGTTCCCGCCTTTTACATTTCCATATATATAGTCGGGGGCGGAGATCGTGTGTGCTCGCTCACATGGAACCTCATAAAATTTGCATACGTGGCAAATTAGAAAAAATTCACGAAACAATAAGGTACGCGTTGGAGAAGGGAGATTCATTAATTAATATATCGTGGTTGACTGTACGACATGTCGGCTTAATGGCACGTGTATAGTGTTGGGCCAAAGAAAGCCCACGATTCATTTCCCAATCTGTAAGGTTTCAGTGTTTGTCACGAATCGTCCGCACGATGACCTAATTTGGAAGAGAGAAATTTGCAAAAAAAAAATAATAATAATAAAAAAATAAAGCTTTTTTCCATTTAATTGACTACAAAATAATTTCTCAAAAATAAATTTGATATAATAATAAATTCGTTTTAATTCTTTAAAAATAAATTTAACAGTATTAATTTGTTATCCCACATGCTCTATATCTCAATAAGTATTTTTAAAATCTACCACATGGAACAAAAACAATTTAGGATGAAAGTTAACAAAAAGAGGCAAGGCGAAATGACGCCACCAAACATTGCTCACTATCAAATTATGAAGCCGATACACAATACCGAGCTAGAATTACCTTCCAGAGCAAAAAATTTCATTCGTACAATCTACTCATACATGCAAATTTGAGCATAACTCACTAGTTAAATATGTCTTCGACCCAAAGGTCAAGAGTTCAAATCCCTCCACCCGCATTTTGTTGAACTCAAAGAAAATTAAACCTACTCATACATGACTGGCTCATCAATGTGTCTCTAAATGATGAACAAGGTTGACATACATCTCATCATATTATGGTTTTCCATCGTTACACGACGACCAGATTCTTCATGGTAGCAAATATAGACACACTCGAAACAATCTAATTCGTCCATGCTTAAGACGTACCTTGACCAACTGAAGGGCTCTGTTCATTCAGTCCATTTCTTTCTCTTGACAAATTTTTCCACAGCCACAAAACTTGCATTAACCCACCATTTGCTACATGCAGAGGAAATGTCTGTACTTGAATTGTGAGGCCATAAGTAATTAGCTTCACGAGAACGAAGAAGGAACCGAGACCGTAAAGTTGCTTCTTGAAGCTTGATTCCTATAGAATGGTTGATTTTCTATTACTTGTAGAATGAAGAAAAATTGAAGTATATGGAATAAAGTAAAAAAAAAAAAAAATGTACCTCAGAGTTGCCAAACACTTCTTGAGATATCTCTTTTAAAAGGTTAGTCAACAAGACACCAGCAAAGAGACCAATGGGAATCAATAACTCCTGGTTTTTAACTATGGATGCTACAAAATCTGATAAGGAGCTAACAACAAAGAACAAGAGAACAGACCACTTCACTGTCTCCTTTCCCATAAAAAGCAGTCTCTCCACCAGTATCTTCTCTGCATCCTTCCATGGAAAAGTTTTAACTGGTTCAGGCATGACCTCTTGCATCTTCTCTTTCAAATTTTCAATTCGTATGGGCATAGAATTAGAATCCATAAACCCAGCCATTTTTGCTTTCATTGAACAAGCAATGCTAGCTCGGCGACTGCCAAGCAGCGGCAAGCAGCTATTAGGCCCGAACGATGGTGTCTCCTTGAGCAGTCTAATCTGCAGAAATATGCAAATACATTCTCAAGCCTATGTTGGATCAAGGGTCATAAAACAAGGGGTAAATGCATCTCAAAGTGAGCAAAATATCCAAAATCTCATTTCGTTAAATCACCAATCAACTTAGAAACTTCGGTTGACGTGGTACAGTAAATTCAATTATTTTTGTGCTTTTAAAACTCTCCCCTCATGGGCTTGGAAATTAGTAGAAGACCCACTAAGTGACATTACAGGTTCAAACTTAGGAGTTACTACTCTAATGTAACCGTTCAAGCCTACCACTAGTAGATATTGTCTTCTTTGGACTTTCCCTTTCAAGTTTTCCCTTTCGAACTTCCTCTCAAGGTTTTTACGCTAGGGAGAGGTTTTCACACCCTTATAAAGAATGTTTTATTCTTCTCCCCAACCGACGTGGGATCTCACATTTAATACCATGTTAAATCATTAACCAACCCAAACACTTGAGCTTATGAGTTGCCAAACACAAGCATAAGCATCCGTAATAGCAAAAGTTGCCAAACACAACCCAAAGTGTGACACCAGAACAAGAAAAATCTCAAAAAACTAGCAAGTCTACTAAATTAATGAACTAAATCAAAATCAAAATCAACAGTATTCTATTTTCGAAACCAAAACTACCTAAATTAACTACTTTAAACCCCCAGCAATTCACCATTTCTTATTCTTCAGAATCCCATCAACATTTTCCCTTGAAATTTTGGAAGTGGAATCAGTCCATTCCCTGAAGCAACTGGTATCCAGTAGGTTCAAAGCGTAATAAATGATACAAACCTCTTTCTCCCGCATTCAATCACAATTAGCCTACAGTCAATACGATTATACCAATAAACCTAGAAGAAGATATAAAGAAATTTGCACACACTTGACTTCTTTGAGTCCTGAAGTAATCTAACAAATTAAAGAAATGTCTAAAAGAAACTAAGGCAAGTAAATTATCGAGCTCAATCAGTTCATTTGGTAATTCATCATAAATCAAGCGAGTCGATAAACAAGCTTTTTACCCTGGACGTGAGGGATAAGGAGCGCAGCAGAATTGACGCCGGCAGCGCCATTTGATGTCCCTGAATTCGCCGTTAGCCGTTAGCCGTTATCGCCTTCGTCTTCTATACATTAATCTTCCCTCTCTTTCTCTATCTATGTAGGGTTGGGCGGGTTCTCTGATTCAGGATTCTCTTCGTCTTCTATACATTTTTATAATCTATTTTATTTTATTTTTCAAATTATTTGGTTGGGCTCGCAACACATATGGGCTCCATCACGAATACTAATGGCTCGGCCCAATAACGAAGGGCCCAATAAGTTATGACAATTCTGACAAGTGATTAAATTTAAATGGAATTTACCCTCCTCGGAAACAGTGAAATTTTGTGGTGAAATAACTGAAATTCCATATTTTTTTAAAAACTATATATTATAAAATTCAGTAAAGATAGCCGACAAAATGTTGAAGATAATGTGAGGGGGTATTTGTCATAATATAAAGAAAAGAATTAAGATTTTGTCATTCAGCACGGACCACATACTACGTCGTTTTTCCTAAATTTATAATATAAAATGAGGAAGGGGGGATTAGATAAGTCGTCGTTTGGGTGTTGGCAGTTTTTAAGCCCAACCAATATATATTATTAAAGGCAAGTTGAAATAGGGCATTATTATTTATATGTAAATTATAATATTTATTACTTGAGGTTTTGAAGCCTTGGACGTTTCCTGTTTGGGCGTTTTGTTGATGTGCTTGTTCTACGTACGGGATATTCTTTTACGACACCTTTCCCCAATGCACTTGCAAATACTTGGATCAAATGCTCCTTCATACAACCCAAAAAATTCGTAAGACAAATTAGACGCTCCAGAACTTCATACGCTACATTAAAGCTACTAACCAATGCACGAGCATTCGTATGCTGCATTAGGACTACTAACCAGTGTGTGGACATTCGTACGCTGCATTAGGGCTACTAACCAGTGCACTAGGATCGAACTCGAGAGTTCAACATCACTTGCATTTTGGCGAAAACTATGAGCCCCAGATCTCTACTCCAGCCATAGACAATAATTTCAAATAAATAATAATCCAATATAGGGTGCGTGACATATTAGAGACGGATTTCATATCATAAAATTATTTTAAAAGGTAAATAAAATAAAACTCCTTGTAGATTTTATATATCATAAAATTAAAAAGTTACCAATTTTTTTCTAGATGGTTGGTTTTGGAATGGGCCAGCATTTTTGAATCATTGGCAAAAAGTAGCTATAGGATTTTTAAAAAATGTCAACCATTTCTAACAAATCAAATCAGTTGCCTACTTGCCTACCAAATACAAACATAGTCAAAATTTATAAATCTTAAAACACATTATTTTTAATAAACAAAAAAAGAAGACAACTGTAATTTGAACTAATTGTGCTGTAAATGACATGACTAACAATCAAGGATTTGGGGAGGAACACTTTATATGGGGCCTGCTCCATAGGGTTTGAGCATGGAACGAGCTATATACAGAATAGGGATTTAAACACTTTTTTTTTTAACGACAGAGGTTCAAATCTTCCTACTTCACTTATACTAAAAAACAGTTATATCTTATTAAAAATAAACCTAATTCGGATTGACGGGTTAATTTTAATTTTAAAGTGGTAATTTCACTGTCGATTTTAGAAAATTTAATACTATGAGTCTAAGACTGTACTAAGAATAACGGTATAAAATTAATAATCACATTGCAATTACATAAAAGTTAAATGAGTGATCATAAAAGATTATTCACTTCCATACATCTCGTCTAATATTTACAAAAGTAAAGGTCTCGTAGACTATTTTCTTAAATATCTAAGTAATGTTCAATCTAAATTTATAATCTTAATACCATAATTAGTTTATTTACGTTCGAGTTGATAATTTAATAATTTCATTAACAAGACGTTTTCTCTAGATCAAATTAACCATCTTATTCTTGGCTTTCACGAAAGCATCAAATTTAACATACAATAAATAAAATTTAACGTTCCATAAACACGATCAATTAAAAAAAATTAACTACAATGATTATAAGAGAATATAAAAGTTAGGATTGAATTAAAAGATAATCTTTTTGATTAGATATTAATGAGTTCTTTCTTGTTTGAGCAAAGTGCATCATAAAATATAGTAATTATATGATACTAAAAGGCAATTAAATGAATAAGACTATAAAGGGAAAGCAATATCTCTTAAATTTTAATAACACCCACTAACATATCAGCTAAGCTTTCCTAATTTCCATACATTTTTTATTGTCCTAATAAGGCATAATAAAATGAGATTTTATTTGAAACCCCATTTGAAAAGAATTACACAGAATCAAAACCTCTTAGGGTTTTACTTCTACAAGAAGCCTGACCTATTGGGTTATGTACACATTCACATAACTTTGATACTCTTTTGATTAAGCTATTGCTTTTGCTTTTGCTGCTCAAAATAAGACGAACCAATCATGGAATCATGAGCCATTGAGGAATATAAAGGAGCAGAAATCAAACAACTCATTTCCCCCCAATCTAGATCGTTCATCAACCCATTGTTATCATATGAAAACTGCAGCCCATCCTCAAACGACGCCGTATTGCTGTAAACAGCCTTCTCCAACTCACCTACTTGGCAGCTTGTCACTGGTAGACACGAACCCCCATCCATTCCAAATTGGACATCGTCTGTTCTGCTTAGATCAACGCCGGAAAGTTGCTGAGGAGTTGATGGGAATTGAAGCGGTTGGTAATTTGCATACGGCGGAGGAGGCGGCGGCGGCGAATTGAGCGCCGGGGTTAACTCCGGCAAGAAAGGTGATTGGTTATTGTTATTATTATCATAAATAACATGATTATCAAAGACAATATCCATGGAATTTCCAATTTCGGATTTGATTTTTCTTCCTCTTCTCACCAGTTGTTGTTGCTTCTCGTGATGCTTCCCATATAATCTCTTCTTCAACCTCGTGTTCCAGTAGTTCTTTATATCGTTATCCGTTCGTCCCGGCAATTGAGCTGCAATAATCGACCACCTACATCGACACATCCGATTTAATTTTAATTTCAAATTAATTAAATTCATAATACCTTTAATAAAATTGTATTTACCTGCTTCCAATGTTAACATAAAGGCTGCAAATTATTCTATCTTCTTCTTCGGTGAAATCCCCATGTTTAATATTCGGACGAAGGTAGTTCAACCAACGGAGTCGACAACTTTTCCCACATCGCTTAAGACCTAATCGACCCCAAAATCAAATCCACTTCCATTTCATATCCAAAAAAAAAAAAAAAAAAAAAAAAAAAAAAAAAAANGTTAGGGTATAGCTTTTTACCAATTTTCTGAGGCAGCGCGATCCAGTTTCCACCTGTACCGTGCTGCTCGATATAGGATTTGAGCTTCGCATCTTCGTCGGGCGACCATGGACCCTTCTTCACGTTTGCTTTGTCGCAGCAAGGAGCTCTTCCCATGGCCTTCCTTCCCAAAAGAGTCTTCAAAGTACAGAGAGAGAGAGAGAGAGAGAGAGAGAGAGAGAGAGAGAGAGAGAGAGTAAGAGGGTTATAATAGTATTAATGGGGAGAAAATTCATGTGCCGTATGAAAAAGCCATCGGATTTTTAATTTTTTAAATTTTTAATTTTTTTTAATTATTTTATATTTTTTAAAAAAGGGACTGGAGCAGGGAAGGGTTTATATAATAGAGGGGGAGAAAGGATTTTCTTCTTGTTTGTTTTTGCATAGAATCAATAGGATATATATAATATAAAATAAAATAAAATATTGGGGGTGTCCTGTAATAAGCTTTAGTTCACTGATACTCAGAATCTACTGGGGACATGCATACGATTTGGTCTTTTTTTCTTTTTTTTTTTTGTATTTTAATAATTAAACCTCTCTGATCAGTGATTAGAGCATGTTTCTTCCTTTTTAGGGTTTCCCACTTCCTTCTCCGTCGAACTCGACCAATCACACAACGACACGTCATTTTATCTATTTTGTGGAAATGTCATTGATTACATTATCATTTGTGGAAAATTATTGACGAAAGGACCGTGTAGAAATAAACTATTTTTAAATGATTTTAACTTTTATTACTTGTTTTTTTATTTATTATTATTTTGTAAAATAAGAAAATAAAATAACTCGGATTTGATTCCAAATGCATGCATGGGAATAAAAACAAACCGAACTTTGATTTGAAATATTGTATTGAATTGTTGAAATTTGAACTTTTTAAGGATAAGGGTCAAATCGATAGAAATATCCCTAAGCGTCTATCTTAATCTCATTGAGTTTAGACCTCATAGAAGATTCGAAAGTCTCTCCCGTTTTTCTTTGGTGTTAGGCCACCAAATGACATTTAATTAAAAACACGATTTTTTAAAATTAATTTTAAATTTGTAAAATCTCGGTTGAATTATATTTTGTTTATTGTTTAAAAGAATATCTTTTACTATTTTCAAAAGTTACAATATTACCTTAATGGTTCATAGAAATTTCTTAGAATCTGAAATTTTTACCACATCATTCCAAGTCTCAATTTACCACTACCATTTTAAATAATTTTTACCTTTAAAATTTAGGAAGATCAAAAGTAACTTTTATTACGAAGGATAGTTATGTGGTCGGTTGTTGAAAATTTGAAGAAAAACCATGATAGGAACGTGGTGAGGAAGAGGCATAGGGTAAGAAAAGAATGCAAATTTAATAAGAAGAGAAAGACAATTTTTTGGAAGCGTTGATCCAAAGACTTAGAGCTCCCAAAAATTGATGGGTGTACAGTGTCCATTTCTTCAACCATGGTTTTGAATATTTAAAAATAATAATGTCTGTGCGCAGCCATAAATTTGAGCACAGTGTCTAGGACAAAAAGGCAGTAATGATCAGAGACTTTGTGCAATGTTTAGCACACAACTCCATTAAATGGCAATCTGAAACTATATATGCATTATGAGCATAATGATTGTAGCTCTGATTGGTACTTTTTATTAAGAAGCCTGAAGGAAACTACATTATATGAAGGGGAAGGAGCCCACAGACAGCTGTGTTTATTTATTTATTTTTAACCAAAAATTATATGGTGTGTAAAAAGGGATCATATCTTTTCAATACCTGACAAATTGTATGAATAAATTACTTGTAGATAAAGTACTCAGCAAGAAAATTTTGTCAATTTCTTATTTAATATATCACCATTATTGTTGTTCACTTTTCAGTCATCAAAAAAAAAAAAAAAAAAAAAAAAAAAAAAAAAAAAAAAAAAAAAAAAAAAAAAAAAAAAANCTAATTTTCTTTTAATGCACATCTACACATGTATCTAGAAATGTATGTTTAGTTTGTTGGATGATGGAAGTCTCACATCGACTAATGTAGGGAATGATCATGAGTTTATAAGTGAGGAATACTTGAGACCTTTTGGAGAAGCTCAAAGCAAAGCCATGAAAGCTTCATTTTTTATTGTTGTGAGAAGTCTTCCTAATGGAAAAAAATGTTTTCACTTTTTCATTTCACGTCTAAATCGAGAATTCTCTCTCTCTCTCTCGTTGGGAGTGAATTTTTGCAAGTAAATTTGACATTTTTGAGCACGTCCCATAAAAGAACATATAATAAATAAATAAATATTTTTAGTAAAACAGAATTATTTGTATTGACCAGCGCGCTCTCTCTCTCTTGGTCTCTCCCTTGTTTAGCGGGATCATAATTTATAAAGTATTGAACTTTTCATTCAGGATTTAAAAAGCAATCATTTATTTTGTCGGAAGGAAAAAGAAACTAACGTGGATTGATTGATTGATCCAGGCATTACTTTCCTCTTTTATGATTAAATATTATATATATATCTTCTTAGGTATAATTATATCTTTAAATTTTTTAAAGTTGAATGAAATGTTGTATATGAGAATTTTAAAAATGTTAAAAATAACTCTATGACATATCTTTAATGTTTTGAGTGTACATTTTTAACCAATATTTTCTTATCACCAAAATTGATAATTTTTTACTCCAAACAATTTAAAATAAGAACACTTAAGTATTGTGATTTTTATCTTTATAGCAAACACACGTAGCCATTTTATTTTACTAGAAAAGTTGAGGGAAACAAGCTACACTGAGTCAACTTGTTTTTCATAAAGTCAACGCATTAACAGATTTCCAGACAATATGTATAATTATTGTTTTTCCACACATGCGAAATGCCATTAGGTCTAGTTTACATTTTGTTGTCTTTATCATCACGAGTAGGCTACCAACCAAAAAATTAGTATGAGAGAGAGGATTTGTGTCATTTGGTGTGCAGTTCTACGTCCACAATTAAATATTTAAATAATAAATTTATAAATTTTCATTATTGACCCATTAAAATTTATAAAAAATTAATGTAATTTATATTTAATAAAATCCTAAGTCATTAGTTTTTTTTTTTTTAATATATAGTCCGTAAATTTAAAATAAATCACTCTAACGTAAGTTTTTATAGTTTTATTATTAGTGGTATAAAAAGGTCCGTACCAATAAAGATACTATTATAAAATTATGATATTTTACTCTATTAGCCGATGTAAGACTTTTTCTCATCTTAATAATTGTCAAAATAATTTAAATCTATTTAGATTCTGAGTTTTCCATGTATTAACCTATAATGTCAGCCTAAGATATATATATATATATTTTGTTAATTGAGTGGCTTTTCATATGTTATAATTTTTTTTTTTTGTTAAGAAAGAAAAATAATTTAATTAATGTTAATTTTGAGTGGTTAAAACCAACTTAAAAAATAGTATTAAATAATCACATACGATCTAAATTTACATACTTTTAATATATTATTTTTGTTGGCGCTTCAGAAGATAACTGATTTTTATTTATTTATTTATTATTATTTGTTAGGGAATTGAAAGGAATCCATCAAAAGAAGAGCCAGATTAAATGCAACATAGAATTATTTTTTTCAGTTGAAGTACTTTTCAAATTAGGCAGAGGCATTCAACTAAGTTGTAGCCAAGTTGGGAAGCAAATTTTAAATTATTTTTCATGCATTTAACAAAATAATGGTACAAAATTACTATTCACTCATGCCCCTCAAATAACTTATGCGTGAATTACACGTAGTCTACGTGTGCATGTTCAATCATTTGCGACACGATCGACTCACCTCTACACTAGGTCAAGTCATTTGGCTCGATTTTGTCCTTACTTGAGGGGTCAAAGTCTCTCAATGGAACGTTGCATCCAATATTATCTTGATTCTCACTCAATATACCCATATGTCTTGACGTCATCTCAAGTCATAGAGTGTCGTTGGTTATCACAACTCACTTGGTCATGCCATCAGGTTTTCGGGGAAAGTAGAAACTCAAAACTAATATCTGAATTTATCACATAAAAATACATGTTTTCACCGTTTTATTAGTTCGACGAATGGGATTGGGAAACATCGATGGGCTTGAAAGACTAGGCCCAATGTTGACTGGAAAAGGCCCAAATAATTGGGCCTGAAGACAAGTACAGTAATTTTTCCTTAAAAAAATTAAAATGTACTTTTAAATTAGTCAAATAATTCTTAAAAAAAATTAGTTTTCAACGTGGGATGATGACGCTGATATGACGTAATAGTGACGTGGAGGTTAAATTAAATCTCCATTTTCAAGCACTATTCTATTCCCCAAACGGCGAGTAAAACCCAGGGTAGATAGTAATAATTATGGAGTAAACGAAGGGTAATTTTGTAAAAATAAAAAAATTGCAATAAAGAGCATTAAAAAGCGGATGCGAGAAAAGGGAGTCGGCAGTCAACATAAAAGAGAATAAGAGAAAGAGAAATTAATGAAGAGCAATGGGAGAAGGGAGGATGGTAAGGTAATGGAGTCATATCATCACCATGGGGGAAGCTTTTATTACATCTTTCTTGCACCTTCCTTCATCACCGCCACTCGACAAGAGGCCGATTCAAGTCATCGTATTAAACTTGAATCATTATAAACATGCAATTTAAAATACGTATAATTACAAATAAAATTAGTCTAAACTAAAATAAAGCATAAAAGCCTTTTTTTTACTACATTTCAACGGTCGTAACTTTTAAGCTCAATGACTATAATTAACCATGTAAATATAATATTGAAATAAATAGCTCTATATTATATTGTCGATAGGTCTCACCTAATATTTTTTAATAAAACCTTTCAACAACCACGGAGTTTAACTTTCAACCAAATGAAAAAGAATTGAATATAATGTTCGAATGTATAGGTTATTTGACGTTAGAGTAATTTGATATCATAAAATCAAATAAAAGGCAATAATTACAGAAGTATGTAAGCAATTACGTAATGGAAATGGAAATGGAGAGGGCAAAATGGGTAATTCATTTATTTATTTTTACATAAATGATCAAATGAGAGAAAAGTTTATGTTTAGGGATGATTGGAAAAGGAAAACAAAATGGGGAGCAAGGCAAACAAGGAGCATAATCCTGCCCACCCACTGGTCGGCTGCCCGTAAAACCCGCAACACATCATCTTCTCCTCCCATAATTCCCATTTTCTCCCCATCATTTAAACTATTTGCCTAACATTTATTAATTTATTTAAAAAAAAGAAAGTGATATTTTCCCATGCTTCAGACGCTAGATTTAGTCTCCATCACATTCATGATCCCTTTAGAATCTATCGCCCATCACGCCAAATCATTTCCGAGGGCCCCACTTTTAACATCACCCTTTTGACAACGTGGCATCGCTTTCTACCCAATCAACCAGCTACCGCCAATTACGAACATGGATTCTTCTAATTTATTTTCCATTTTCTAATTTTTTTTTCAAACAACAGTCTTTTGGAATTTAATATTATTCGACAAAAATAACATTTCAATTTGGCCAACAAAGCTTATTAGGTATCATATCAACAAATTAGGTATAACCCAGAGCATTAATTTATTATTTAGTGTTACAAATTATACTCTAAAATGTTGGTACATGGAATCTTTGTGCTTTAAATAATTTTAAATAATACATAACGCTTAAATTATTAAAAAAAAATTAGAAGTTAGAACTCAAAATATATATATAAAAAAAGCTTCACGGAACCATTTGGTATGCACAAATGAGCAGTGGTAGTTTTTTATTTTTTATTTTGTCAAATTAGATAAATAAAATAAATAAATATTTGAACCATTTAATTTGGTAGTGTTTGGGTCATAATAGATGCCACGACGACCTACAGAGAGAACAAAATTCAAACAAGGGGCTTCAATTGTGCATCGATTATTTAAATGCGGTCTTTTTTGCTTTTATGTTGTTCTTTTTGGCTCATTCTTTTATTAAAGTAATTTTTAACTTTAATCTAAACCTAATTATTCTCGACCGTCACATTGTATTTATTCAATTCATTCTCCATTGTTATTTTTATAATATGTCACTGTATCAAGGTCAATGCTTATCTCTCTAACCCCACACAAACTTCTCCATGAAGCCAACAATATTTTATTTAATCTTAATCTCCCCACTTCCTTTTCAATTAACACCGATTGTGTGGCCTAACATATCTTAATGCCATAATTAACTTTACTTAATTACAAATCGTGGTCAAATAGTATATGAGCTAGACATCAGACATTGCGTCAATGAAAATGATTGACTCCCAAGAAGATGGATTGGGAGATTCCACGTCGGTTGGACAAGTAAACAAATTATAAGAGTGTAGGAAACTCTCTCTAATAAACGTATTTTAAAATTATGTAACTGACGTGGTAATAGACCCATGAGTCGTTATAAAAAAAACGATTTGAGAAATTAAGGAGAATTATTGTATTTTTGTTGCTTTTATGATGTGTTAAAGAACGTTTAGGTTAAAGTTAGTTTAAATGGACGGTTAACTGTCCGCTAGAAATTCAAATTATTGATGATTATGAGTCCCATAAAGGGTGCATTGAACTTATGGATTCGTCGGTGGATCCACCGTACCGTGTGGGTGTCATTTCCCATCATTTAATTATTTTTCACAATGCAAAAAAAATAAAAAAATAAAAAAAACCCAAACTCAAATATATATTTATTTAATTTTGTTTTATCATTAAAACAGTAACTGAATTATGTGTGCCTCTTTCCCTCTTAATTCACCAACCGACAAGCTACAATACACCCAATCCTTAAACCTAAGTATCAATTCATATGACATTAGAGGGGAATTAATCTCTTTTAACAAACTGAGTCCAAACGACGCTAAAAATTGCATTTTTCGATAAAGAAAATAAATCAATTTTATTATATATTCGACATATCTTTCATCCATCCCGAAAAGTACACTCCCCATGCCCTTGCCCATGTCTTGCAACGAAACAAATATACCTGATGATAAGACGAAACACCACTGATTGGTCTACCCATACTATACACTAAAATTAAAAAAATAAAAAAAACTTTGGTTATAATAATAACATAAGGTAATTATATTTATTGAATTAGGTACGATTAAAGAGTAATAAATGTAATTAATTCGTTACAATGATATTATTATACAATGAACCGGGAATCAGAGGCGGTGCATGTACGGCATCAGGTATATACCAAGAATAAAAATGTTCCAATAGAGTAATGATTTTATTTATAAATAAATAAATAAATAAATAACAAATAGTTATCTCATAATCATTATGCGTTCATCCTGTACACCCACAGCACACGCCTAATTGAAATCCATTCGCTCTCAGGCATTTACTACGAGAGGTCAACCGATATTCGTGACACCAAAATCTATTTGCCTAAAGTTCTTTTTTTTTTTTTTTTTTAATTATAAATTATTATTATTATTATTATTGGAATTTAATTCTCATAAGAAGAGTCCCCACAATCCCATTTCCGAGCTCTTTCTCCTTTATTTTCCCTTTATATTCCATTCGCCCCCGAGAAGCTTACTGGGTTTTCATTTTTGGCCTTGCGTAATGGATGCCGATTGTAACACGGGGCTTCTTCTAGGGCTGGGGCGGGGTTTGGATCATCATAATTCCATGCGCCCGCACGTACCGGATGTGGCTGGTGTTAAGAAGAAGCTTCAGGTTTTGAAATTTGATGATATTTTGCCTTCTTTGACGCTTGGATTGTCGGTTGTTGTCGACAAGAGCGGCGGAGAATCCGCCGCTACCGCGGCGGACGAGTTGATTCAGCAAGGCTCTTCGGGTAGTCCGGTGTCGTCGTTTTCTAACTCATCGGGGTTTAAAAGGGAGCGAGACGGCGGCGCCGGTGAAGAGCCGGCTGAAACGGAGGTGTTTATGGAGAGAATATCTATGAAAGTTGCTGAAGAAGAGGAAGATGGAAGCCCGAGGAAGAAACTTAGACTCACTAAAGAACAATCCGCCGTTTTAGAAGATAATTTCAAAGAACACTCCAGCCTCAGTCCTGTAAGTCTGGCGTTTTATAGCAAAATATCATAAATTCTTTTTAATTTTGATATCAAATTTTTTTTTTTTTTTTTAAATCCGAAAAAACAGAAGCAAAAACAGGATTTGGCAAGACAGTTAAACCTAAGACCAAGACAAGTGGAAGTATGGTTTCAAAACAGAAGAGCCAGGTAATTAATTTCTCAAAATTAAAATTTTTAAATACGTTAATTTTCATTAGCGTAATTAATTAAAATCCATGCAGAACCAAGCTGAAGCAAACGGAAATGGACTGTGAATTACTGAAGAAATGCTGTGAAAAGCTCAAAGAAGAGAACACCAAGCTTCAAAAGGAACTTCAAGAGCTTAAATCCCTCAAATTAACTGCCCCGCCGTTCTGCATGCAGCTACAAGCCGCCACTCTCACCGTTTGCCCTTCCTGTGAGAGCTCCATTTGCGGCGGCGGTGGCGGTGGCGGTGGAGGAGGCGCCGATGCTTCTCCAGCTAACACCTTCTCAATTGGGTCAAAGCCTCACTTTCTCAAATTCCCATTTAACCATCCATCGGCGGCTTGTTAATTCAGCCTAATTTTAATTATATAATTAATTAAAAAGCCCAGAAGACTGCTATTTTTGCTTAAGGCTTCTGGGTCAATATATCGTATATATATATATATTATATGTTTTTTGTACAAATATATTGTTATTTCAAACACGTGGAAATTAGGCTTTGTAGAAATCGATCCATGACGACAAACCTGTATTTAAGTTTGCATTAATTTGACTTAAAGCTGCTTTTTATATTTTTAATCCAATTTGGTGAAATAGTCCTTCTCCTCGTGATGCAATATCAATTAACTGTTATTAATTTTAATTAATCAACACGCGTGATTGAAATAAATGATGAGATAAATAAATAATTATTTTGGAAAAAGAAAAAAAAAAAAAGGAGTATTTTATTGATTTTTTTAGACAAATATGGACAAACCAGTTGGTGGGCTATGATTGGAATGAAGAAAATAATACAATAGTATAGTATCCATACTATATGATTAAGAACAAAGATATCACATATTTAATCATTAATCATTAGTTTTGATCCAAAATTCAATTTTAATGTTTTAACATAAATACTTCACTGTCTTTAAATTTAAACATTTTTTAAGGTAACAAGACATAATAAAACATACTGCATGATTTTCCTAAAATAATATTTGTTTGTTGACTAATCATATCCACTTTGTCGACCACATTTATAAACTCTATTATTTTTTTAAGATAAATATTGGTTTTATGCGTCGGCGGGCAGATGGGTCAAACGTTAATAAATAAATAAATAAATGCTAAAAATAAAAATAATTAAGGAATTAAACGCAATAAATTTTGAATTTCAGAAATGGGTTTGGAATTTCCAAGTCCAAAACTGACCCAATTTCAAAATCAGCCCATTATGGTAAGATCATAACGTTGATAAAGAGAGAAATTAACATTATACATTCATGAGGTTCTAAATAACAAATATTATTATTTCCTCGACGCTTATGAAACATAATTATTGTTTGTCACGCTATTTGGTTGGTATTATATGAAGGAATGACACTTTCGGAGGCGTTTGTGGTCGGGTGAGTCACGGTCCGAGTCGATAATGGGCATCGGTCATGTAGTGACCGTCGATATAGAGAGCAGTGTTGGGAGGGTGAAGCCCATCCATGACCATGAACTGCATATCTTCAGAGGGTTTCCAGTGTCTCTTCCTTTGGTTTATGAACCAATTGTTTATTTGCTTCTGATCCAACCCAGTGGACTCAGCCAATGCCACCTTCTCCGTCTCCTGTAAAATCCCATCAAAACTCATTCTTAACACATTCTTGAACCATGGAAATGTCAAAGATTTAGTAACTTACTGAAGGGTATGGCCATTTGTAGTGCAACTCCCACCAATTAAGAAGCTTCTGCCTTGCATCTTTTGGGAGCTTTCCCTTTTTCTTCTTCTTTGAAAGTTCTTGCTTGAGACTGCTCAAGTAGCCACTGTACTTTCTCAATAGGTGGTTCTTCAATTCTCTGTCTTCGGCACGTGGGTCGATCTCCGGTAGCTCGGTTTCTCCGCCGCTATTTTCTTGTTCCTCCTCCGACGATCCCATACCCTCACACTTCTCGTCTGTAATTACAAAGTCAGCTATCAAATTTTCTCATACCCAAGTCGAGTTTAACTCATACTACTATACTGTAGGTGTATTCCTTACTTATAAACTCAATATCAACCACTTAATTAATCAATGTGGGACTCCCATCCCAATAATCCTCGACAAGGTTTGCTAACCTGGACATCTAACACGACTCTCTACAATGGTATGATATTGTCCACTTTGAACATAAGCTCTCATGGCCTTGCCCCAATGGAGAGTGTATTCTTTGATTATAAACTCATGACCATTCCCTAAATTAACCACTGTGGGACACTTTCATCCAACATCTCCCCTCGAATAAAATACGTCTCCCCTTAATCGAGACTCATTCTTTTGGAGTCGTAGTCATTTTTTACTGCCTTCGAGGAGGTTTGACTCATTTTTCTTTTTTGAGTCCTTTGTTTAACATTCGAGGATTTGCCAATTCTATTGGCACGACTAAGTTTAGGGCATGACTCTGACACTATCGAACACGACTCTCCACAATGGTACGATACTGTCCACTTGAGGCATAAGCTCTCATGGGTTTGCTTTGGGCTTAGTTTGAATTGGTCGAGACGACCAAATGAGGAAAGTTAGGGTAGTTTGAAATGAAGGAATCTAATTAATTAATCTTTGATTTGTAGCAGTTAATGATGGCGTCAATCTTGGAGTGGTAAACATTCTAAAACCAATAAAGTTAAATAAATAAACCTAATTAAGCATAATAATCAAAGAAAATTAGTGTCAGAGATCTGATACATTATTTTAAGAAAAACCAACAAATTGCAGAATCAAACGTGGGCAGATCATGATATGTAATTATAAAAAACATATAAATCATTTGAAAATTAATAAATAAAAAAATCGCCGGTTAGGGAGTGTTTAAGCTAGTGATTAGGGTTCTTCAAATTCATGCCATTTTCACAAGAGATTTAGAGGCAAAGTTACCGGAATTGAAGATCCGAAGTGGGCCGTTGCAGAGAGAACTGAGCTGAGATTCGACCCGTCGCATGAAATCCATGGCTTCTTGAATCGGCCTTGTAAGTTCCTCCCGATATTTCACCAACATGTCGTAATAAGCTTCCTGTTTTTACAAAACATGTAAAAAAACCCATATGGTCTTGAACTCAAATCACTGATTAAAACACCCTATGTTTCTCGTACCATGAATTGGTCAAGTTCTGGATCCTTAATGGTCTCTCCAGAAACCATGGAAGATCGCTGCCGTGTTTCGAATTCATGCCGAGCCGCCACCAGGCGTTCCACCACTTGCGGCGGAGCACCCACCTACAAAATTAATTTAATAATAACAATAATCTTTTAAGCTCATAATTAATGTTTGGATTGAAGGGTAATTTCCCTTTTTAACCTTTTGACATTCCATGTAGGCTTCCAGGAGGCTGGAGTATTGAGGATGAGCAAGGATTTTGGCCTTAATGGCTTCCACATCGAGTAAGCCGTGTTGGTCAGGCCGACATGTCGTCAGCGGCGGCGGCTGTCCTCCTCCTCCTCCTCTGAGTAAAGGGTGGTGAAATTTGTGGAGCTGATGGTGTGAAGAACTGGCTTCCGTCTTGACAATCGGGTGGGAATGGTCGGTTTGAAAACAGTCGGTTCCTTGTTGAAGATGAAAGGAATTGAGACCCATGTGAGCCGTCGGATTAGATGACCTTCCGAAATTACCAGATGAAGAATTCCCCCCAACAACTCCCGATGGGTACAAGAAATTCCCTCTCGGATTTGAGTTTTCGTTTACATGATTATTATATTCCTCCATTTTTCACTTAACAACAACTCTTCAAAGCCCTAACGAACCCAAATCAAAACCCTAATCTAGAATCGCCGCCGCCAAGTGGCCTTACAACTCGCCGGAAAAAGGATACAATCGGCTATTCTCCATGATCAAGACCAGGGCATTTTGTTTTCACAAATGGGTATGACAAATAAGTGGAAATTAGGAAGCTTTTTTCAAAATCGGAGTTCAGGGAGACCTTTAAGTGAATCTATTTGCATGTAGGGGACATGGCCGAGGAAGAAGAAGATGAAACGATGTCGGATTTCACGTGGGGATGGAGAAAAGGGAATTTTTTTTTTTTTTCTTGCTTATTTTGCTTGGGGTTTAGGTGGTAGTTGACAAGTCTTCCTTTGTTCAAAGTAATAAAAAAAATATTAAAAAAAAAAGTAAAATAATTGAGATAATTGCAAAAAGCAAACAAGAAGGCTAGCAATTAGGGGGACTGTTGTTGATTTGAATTATTTTTTAATATATATATTTATAATCCTAAATTAATTAATTAATTATTGGAATATTACTAAATTAGGTATCCCTTACAAATAGAATGTGTGTTCCAAATCCAATTCCAATTTGGATATAAGAAGTACATTTAATTAAAGCATTATTTTCTATTTTATTTCTTGTCATTAGTTTTAGTTTTTAACTTGTTTAAGTAAATATTTATATAAGCGAAGAAAGGGTTAGGGGCGGCGTTAGGGGCGGCGTTAGGGTTTGGGAAGTCCAAGTCCAAGTAGAAGACAGAGAGTACCAGTCCATGTTTCATGTTCATCATTCATTCACTCACTCACTCTCACTGTAAGTCTGAAATGCTTTAGTGTAATGTAGTGTTGTGTGCAGAGGGCAGTGCGTGTGGTGGTCCTCGCATCTTCCCCATGCATTAAACCATATATTATAAACATATATACATACGTACTTATTACTACTGCTCATACGCTCCATCCCCAGGTGTTTTTCTTTTTCTCCATTTCCCAATTATCTCTGTCACGCCCTCTTCATTCAATCTACGTTACTTCTTTCTTTTGAGTTTATTCTTTACTCTTACCATGGTTTAGATTTGATATTTAATTGTCCGATATGATTCTGTTACCTATTTTTCATTGACTTTTTCTGTATACCAACGCAAGTCATTCCAACATGTTTGGTCCTCACTCAGATGCATCTATGAAAAAATTTTAGGATGTCACGTGTGAGATCTCACGTGGATTGGAGAAATGAAAGAAACATTCCTTTTAAGAATATAGAAAACTCTTCTGTGTTTTAAAACTGTGAGGCTAATAGCGATACGTAATGAGCTAAAATAGACAATCTATGTTAGTGGTAGGTTTGAGGCTGTTACAAATGATTTTAGAGACAAATACCGAGGAGTGAACCAGCGAGGACGCTAGGCCACGAGGGTGGATTGTGAGATCTCGCATTGGTTGGAGAGAGAAACGAATTATTCGTTATAAGTGTGTGTAAATCTCTCCCCATTAAATGCGTTTTAAAATTAGGAAGTAATTTTGTTAGTGATGGGTTTGTGTTGTTACATCGAGGGATAGGAACCTCTTCATAAGTAACGGGCCAAACACAAATAATATCTGTTAGTGATGGGGTTAAGCTATTATACTTAAAAGTAGGCTTGGAGGAAGGGGTCAGAGAGTTAGAGGGCTTATCACAATCAAGTCATATCGTCCTTTTTGATAGTATCATATGAAATGAGCTGTTAATGTCGCATCTAATTTGTGTCACACCCACACATAAAATACCTCAACATAACGCTCACCCCATTAACTTCCCTTCTCTCTTCTTCTTAATAATTCATTTAACCATTGTCATCCTTTTACTCTCAATTAATTAACTTCAATCACAATACTAATTCATTCAAAGTACATGGATTAAAAGAAAATTCACTTTATTCCAACTATAAATAATAGATTTTACGTAAACAAAATATTCCTTACACGTCAGGAAAACTTCTCCTTAGTAAACACGTTTTAAAACTGTGAGGTTGTCGACGATACGCAACAGACCAAAACGAACAATATCTGTGTAGCGATGAGCTTGGACTATTACAAATGATATAGAGTCAAACACCGAAGAGTGTGCCAATGAGGATGCCAGGTGTCACAACTTAACTATGAAGAGAGTAGATTGTGACCTGCACATTGCGACGAGAGCAGTAGCGCTCATTCGGCCACGCGAGGTCACAAAACTTCCCAATTGAAAAGGTCGAACTGTGACACTAGGCATCCAGAAGGGTGGATTGTGAGATCCAACATTAGTTATAGTGATAGGTTTGGACTATTACAAATGATATAGAGCCAGACACCAAAGGATTTACGACACTGACCTTAGTTGAACGGTGAGAGAATTGTAAGGTATTAATTTAATTAATTAATTTATAATTATTTGGAACTCATTGTTATAGCCTCCAGTTTAGTAATTGGTATAGTAAATTGACTCTTCAAAAAGAAAAATTGGCTTTAAAGTTCTCTTTTTCAAGTCACCCTTTCATCAACCTATTAACAGCGTCCTTTTTTTTGTTTTCTTTTTACCAAAAAAAGAAAAAAAAAACTTTATAAAAGTAATAAAATTACGTGCATAATTTGGAAATTACCCTTCTTAATGCTTCTCACATTTAAAATATCTATAAAAATTGAAAATTTAATATTCTTTCCCTAATTTCTTTTATTTATATATATATATATATATATTAAAAAAAATCTAATATTTTGTCGTTATAAACTGTATAAGGTAAATGGTTATTTTATTATATTTAAAAATTGAAAGCAAGATCAATTAAGATGGTGGGGTATTTGAAGAATAAAAGTAGTGGTTTTTTTTTTCAATAAAAAAGTAGTAATTGCAAAATTAGTTGATTTCAACCGCGTCTTAAGTTAATTGACCTTATCATGTATGCTCGTTCAATCATTAATTCGTCAATTATTGAACTTTATTAATTATGAAAAATATATAATTATGGAATTCTTTAAATAAAATAAGTTTAAAATCTGGAAAAGTCAAATTAGGCAATCAAAATGATGGGAAATTGGTTTTGGAGAAGAAATTATGTGGGGCCACCAAATCATCTATTATTATTTCTTCGTCTATAGCCTTTATTATATCTGAAATTAAAATGGGAAATTAATGGAAAAAAGAGAAGTAGTTATTATTATTAATTTAAAAATTAAAAATTAAAAGTATTAGTTGAAAGTAAAGAGAAAACTTTTTTTTTAGAAGACAAAAAATGGAAAAGGAAAAGGCGAAGAGGGAGAATTTTAAAATGGTTGAGAATAATGGTGAGGCGACGGGCAAAGGGAGTCCGTGAAGCACGGGAGAGGCGCTGGCAGCCGCCGCAGGAGACCTCAGTACCACTTCCAATAATCTGTGGCTTATATTGTGTACCAAAATATGAACCAAAATCCTGGAGAGAGGAATAAAACATTCTGTTACCCAAGTGAAAATCTTTTTCAAGTTTGGAGAGAAGAACAAAACATTCCTTGCAGCAGGTGAAAATCTCGCTCTAAATTTTTAAAATTTTTGAGATTGACGATGATATATAACGGACTAAAGTAGACAATATATTTTAATGGTGAGCTTTAACTGTTACAAAAAATTGTTTCAAGCATCGAACACACAATATTTAAGACAATGAATTTGAATATCTATACAAAATTTAGAAGTTAGATTTAAAAACATAAAGAAAAATAACATGACCCTATGTTGTTGAAAAGGAAAACAAATTTGGCCATGTTTAGAGATAGAAGGGTTAACCATAATATAAAAAAATAAATTTAATTTAATGGTCTTTAATAGATACCTCATTTAAAAAGATGTCGTATCATTAAAAAAAAAATTAAAATTAAAAAGGATGATAGAATTTGTACTTGTAAGGATTATAATAATTAATAAACACAGCATTTTACTACTGTTTTTCACTTAAAACTAATTAATGTTACATTTGTGGGTTAGTGTTGAGCTAAGATTGGTAAGAATTTTCTTTACCATAGAGAGAAAGGTTGACTAACTAAGTTAGGAAGAATATGTTGGCTTGTATGGGTATATTTGAATGTTTGTACTCGATCTTTCAAATATTTTTTTTGATGTCGTATGGTCTAAACTATGAGCTCTGACTCTTGCATGGTTCAATTTAGGCTATACACGACAAGCACTTCGATGTATATTTGGATGAGCTTGAATTGTGTCTGTTGAAGTACAACCACACCAGAGACCTTATAATGACTCCAAACAACTACGTAGATCTAATATCAGTGTCTCATACTTTGAATCAAATTCTAATTTGATTAAACTTTTGAAATGGAAGAGATTGAGGGAGGAAATATAAAGGCCTACGAGTCCTAATAACTCCCACATTCATAGATAAGAAAAAGGAGGAATATAAAGGGTAAGACTAAAAAAAGAGCATAAACGTGAGAGTGGGTAGAGGTGTCAGTGTTAAGAAGAGGGGGAAATGGCGCGCGAGAACACCGCGGGGGCTGTTTCGCCATATCCACCACAAACAGCTACCTCTCTCTCTCTCTCTCTCTCTCTCTCTCTCTCCCCCCCTTTCTGCAACTCCACCACTGTCACTTCCACTTTCTCTCTCAACTCTCCCAGAAAAAAAGAAAAAAGAAAAAAGAAAAAAGAAAAAAAGGGTTCGTTGTTTGAACTTTTCAATAGGCGTGGGACCCAAAGCCCCATCCCCCATCATGTCAAACGTAAACTCAATCTGAATCTGAAGCAAAGGAAGAGAGGAAGAGCACACAAGAACCTCATCCTTCTTCCACATCTCCAGCTTTCTCTCTCTCTCTCTCTCTACACCCATGTGGGACGTGGGCTCCACCTAAACCAGGTATTTAGGGACAACGATGGGACTCTTTCTGGGTCCCATCCCCCATCGTCTTCTTTCTTTAGAGAGAGAGAAACAGAGGGGGAGGGAGAAAGTTTTGTCGTAGATGGTGGGACCCTATCAGCTTGATTTGATGGTCTATGGGGCCCTCCTCCTTTTCTAATCCTCCATCTTCTTCTGCTACCAACGGTCTAATTTTACTCTCTTTTTTTCATTCATACTAAACCCTCTTATTTAATGACTGTGGGCCTCATCCCAGTAAATTCACCATTTCGGTCCAATCCATCCAACATTTATTTATATCTTCCTGCAACATACCATTTTCTGCATTCTCCTGGGCCTATATAGCTCACTCAGGCCCACTACTTCTTCCTTAATTGGGCCCAGTATTTAAGGTTTTAAGGATGCTGTCATCCAACGTGTAAACAACACACGTGTATTTTATAGTTTTGAATGGGAATAATACAGATTGGAACTCACGTAGACGTAGTACAGCCAGCTAGGGAAGGGAACATTTTGCTTTATAACCCCAAATCTTTGGAGAAGTAGTAGTACAACCAGTGGTTTGGTTTTTTCACAGATCTATAGATATCACCACAGCTGTATCACCCTTTTCCACCTCAAATGTCTTTGAGATCTTCTTGGAGGCATTGACAATCTCCACGTTATATGTCCCCTGAAACCCTCTAAATTTGAATTCACTTTTCTCATCAATCTGCCCACTTGCGTGCGAAAGCCATTCGTGTTTCAGAGCTATGTATCGTTTCCCAGCTTCGTTTATCTCGCCTTCTGCATTCACTAAATGAGAATTGTCCCGGCACATAAACAGCTCCCAGAATCCCCATAACATTATACCTTCTACTGCTGGATGAGCAAAAGCTTCTCGAAGCATCACTTCCAAATCATCGGCTCTAATGTGTTCGTTTATGGACGACACGTCGAGCTCTGTGAACCAGATTGGAAGGCCTAGAATTCCCAATTTGTCTAAAGCAGATCTAACAACTGGTCCCACTGGACTATCAATATGCCCTTGGATCCCAATTCCTCCCACTGGAGCCCCTTGCTCCTGCAGTTGAAGAATTTGCTCCATGTACTTCTCTGGAGAAGACCTCGCGTCACGCCCATCTTCAACGTGATAGTCATTCACAAATAGTAGAGCAGATGGATCGAGTTTGTTAGCATTCTTAAACATATCTGCTCGGATATCTTTGCCAAGATGATCTTGAAAGAACGATCCATGCAACATCTCATTGTTGACATCATAGTGCTTGAACTTTCCCTTGTAGCGTGTCAATAGGCCTGTAAGGCGATTTTGAACAGCAGCCATCATATCATTCTTGTTTAAGGACTGAATCCATTGTTGTACTGTACTCTGCACTTCCCAGAAGATGCAGTGACCACGAGTCTCTATGTTGTGGCTCTTGCAGAAATCCAATAAGTCATCAGCATCCTTATAGTTGAAGTTTGCTTGCTGCGGCTCTGTCCAATACCACTTGAGCTCATTTCCAAACACAGCCCAGTTGAAATTCTTGACGAAAAACTCGACAAAATCTTCGTGGTCAATGTTTGTTCTACTAATGCAAGTCCCAAAAGGAAAACTGTTCTGCGTTTGTCTGACTTTTATAAATGTGCCACTAGAGCTGGATCCTGAGAACTTGAGGGTGATATCACGCCTGCGGATCTGAAGGAGTCCAATTAAAACAATAAAAGCGCAATCAGCAATAATAAGTTGCCGAAACGAGAAAAGTTAAAAGTCATGATGCAGAAAACGAAACCTGAAGAATTAAGGCATGTTAAGAACTAATATTGCACATCAAACTAGATAAGCATTTACCATAAAGTTTGATTTACGAAGAGTATAGTACTTCACGCTAAGAATACTGTACCAAGATGATGGATTTCATTCTTAAGGAATCAATATTTTATAATTTCTTCCTCTACCTGACTCTGTGTGGTGCATCACTCTCTAAATTTTACCTTATCTGTCTGCGTTCTCAAATATCTAAACCTTGCATGGCGGTCAACAGGGAAAATTTGAAGTCCGGCAACCATTAAGTCGACACCTGGAGCAGGGCCTTGTATATAAACCATTATCTTTGCTGCTTGCTTTTCAATCCTAAAGGAACCCCCAATTTCATGCCATCGATCATCACTGATCTCGACTTGCCCTCCATTGACCCATTGGTTATCCACTCCGAGAGCAACATTGACATTTTGTGCACCAGTTGCCCCAGAGCCAATCTTGACCCAAGCAGACACTTGATATGTGAGAAAGAGTTTCACCTTATCGGTTATCATCTGACCGGGACCCATCCAAGTTTGTGTGCGATTTGTCACGAGAATGAAGCGACCACTTAGACGTTCGGAAGGGCCAAGGGAGTCTCTGGCCATAGGAGGAACAATATGTGGTGACCCTGTTCCAACACTTAGTGTACAACTTCCAAGGGGAAACCATCCATTGGTGCTATTACTTAGATTGCTGTTCTCAATGATATTGACTCCATGGGCTGAATTCTGCACGATAGAAACAAAGAACAATAAGTCACTCTATAAACTCATACAATAAAGCAAGTCTGGAAACTCCTAAAATAGATCTGCAATTGCTCATTCAAGCACCTCAATACGAAGTGGGGGTGAAGGATGAGTCTTTTGTGCATGCTTGACAACAAGACTATCAATGAGAATATCGACCCCCGAAGGTGGACCTTCAATATAGATGACAACCTTTGATGGGGAAGCATTTAAGAGAAACTTCCCCTTTAATTGTACCCAATCCTTGTCTGTTGCCTGCACACTTCACCAAATCAATCGCTTATCAGTTTCTTCACAAACTGTAGAAGTTTCTTTATATCAAGGTGGAAAAAGATAAAAGGAAAGACTAACTTGGCAATTCCGATATATTGTTCACGAGAATTTGGTGATTGCACCCATAAAGTAGCCCGTACATCAGTAGTGGTGATATTGTTGCCAGATACACGAACAACAGCAGCAACATCATAAGCAAGCTTTCGCTGCACCCTTCCTGTGATCTCCTGCTGAATCCCGTTCCAGCTCTGTGTGCGTTTGGTTGCAGAGGCAAAAAACTTCCCAGACTGTGGGAGAACTTTTCCATTACACATTGAATCGTGCAGAGCAATCTTGCATCCTCTTCCAGACCAATTTTTAGGGTCATCATTAAAATTTGGGTTCAGAATAAGATTCCCATTACAAGCATTGGCATTTCCAGTCTTCTCGGATAGATGGTCATGAAGAGAGAGTTAAGTTAAGATCAACCAAAAACTCAATTTTTGCTGAAGAAAAGAAGGCATTATTTTGAATGACAACGATCCATATAAGAACAATAGACGTTAAATTCCATTGAAGTTTTGGATGTGGATTGGACAAGAGGGTAGGCAGACGATGGGATTTCTGAAAATAATTCTCTTAATAAATCAGAGAAGGACGAGATTAGCAACAAGAAATACAATTACCTCCAATTCATTTAGACCAGTACAGGTAATCTCAACTGACTGTATGAGCAAATCAATACCCGGAGGAGGCCCTTCCAAATAGAATACAACACGGTCCGGCATGGTTGACAAGGAGAATGTCCCCTCCAACTTCTCCCACTTCTCTTTCAACACAGAAGTTCTGCATGCACTTTTTATCTATTAGTTTTCCAAGTCCACATATTCTCTTCTCGAGGAAAAATGATGGAGACGTGACAATAAAGTTAGTTACCTTCCAATGCACAAATAGTTTGTAGTAGAATCTTTGTATAGTAGCTTTAAAGTTGCTACGACATCAGCAGATCCTTGAAGAGATCCTGATACACCAACACTTGCTGAAACTGAATAAGTAATACCAGGGGAAATATTGTTAGTGATTTCCTGTTCCAGTCCCTGCCAGCATTCGTTTCGATCCGTAACAACAGCATACTTAGCATATGAATTGATGGATAATTCATCCCGGTAATTTGACTCGGCCAAAGTTACATAGCCATTACAGCAATTGGAGTGCCAATATTGCAGTCCCATTGAGAAGTCATGATTCAGTAAGATATTAGCAGCACGTGGAGGACTTAGTTTGGTTGGGTGTTCTTCCATTGCCTGTCATAAAAATATGGGTTATATTGATAAAAGAAACCATCTAGATAAATAAACTCTAGTCAAAATCAGAGTTCACAGAAATCCCTTTGATCAGAAACATCACTATGACATATCAGATTATATAAACGATCCCAGCCTGGAAAAGGACAATTGTAAAAATGATGAAACAAATCAGTACCCCTGAAGCTTCACTGGCGTTGTTCGTCTGGGTGCTGTTCTGGGTCACAACAAAGCTCTAGCCGAATCCAAATGCAAAACCAATTTTATAAGGAAACAAAATAAGACACAGTATAATAAGTAAAAGAGAAATAGAATTTCTTGGGGAAGGGTGAATGGCACCTGAGAAGGCTTGTCACTGTTGGGATTCTGATGATTGATGTCCGGAGATTGGCTTGCGAAGCAGCAGGCACATGCCCTCCTCATTTATACGAACTGCAATTAGATTTAATCTAAGGAAAGCCAAGACATCCAACTAAAAAAACAATGGAAGTCCCTTCTCATTAAACTAATGATCAATCTGCTGCAATTAGCTTCCGTCAAGCAATCCCGATTTGAATATTCTCAAAAGAGTTTCCATATTTTGCTTTGTCTTGCAGATTAGGCACTAGAGCCCCAGTATGCTTGAATTGAAATAGAAGCGTCAGGACTGTTCTATGTTTCCCAAGTCCACTAAAAGCCTATCTCTTGCTTTCGTTCTTGTGCAATTTGATTATCAGAAGAACTTGCTTAAAAGAAATATGATAGCACAGACATCTATGGAAATTGCAGTTTGGTGAAGAGGGTTTTTCAAATGTTTATATTAGATGTAAGGGGACAGTGGATGTGACTTTTGAACTCTATTCGCCCAGATTCTCGTTGTCCACAGATTTGCCTTGAGAAACAAATAAGATTTGGGTTTCCCTATTAGATGCTCATAGCCTCAAGCTGTTTGGAGCCCTCATTCCCAACAGAAAACTGTCTTTCACGACAAAAACTAACAAAGCCTAAATCTGTCAATGCAACTGCTCGATTATGCCTCCACATTTGAGACTCAATTTCAGAGTACATACAACCAGATCGCAGTGCCATTTTTCCAGATGAGTTGATATTTCCTTCGTTAGCTCTGCGCCTTACTTCCTAATGGGAATGAAAATATGTCCGATTACAATATTGAACCAGATTTGAAAGCATTGCCTCAGAATGCAACCCAAATGGAAAAACAATTTCTGGGGAACACTCGGCAAATTACCTATGGGATTTTCTGGCAGATTTTCAGTACAAGAACCAATCAAATCCAAGCATATTTAAACGCTCGCAGGGCATGTACACTAAAAGTCAATGGGAAGGAACCTCCGAATTCAATTGTTCTAAGGTGATGCGATCCATTGCTTTCTTCTACGAATTAAAAAAACCTAACAGACACCAGAGCGAAACCTGTAAACTTCATTCACTAGCATCATTATCTCGCAACAAGTGAAACTAACGATTGAAATCATTGACTCAGCTTAAAAGACAACCACGAAGAAACCTTAATTCAAAAGACCAATGGCTTTCAATGAATACAAATCAGAATACATGCCAATAAATATCAATGCAAGGCTCTGTTTAAAAAGTTCCATATACGAAAATTGCAATAGATTATACAATAGAGAACGGCGAAAACTAACTATCTAGTCGAGCAACAAACGCATGTTAGACACTTGCAGAAGAGCCCCAGGTCACGCTGAATCAGAATTGGACACGATTCAGTGTGAATCTAGATCGTGTCAGTTTAGAAAGAATTGAATGGAATAACAATAAACATGACGATTTCGAAATATCGAAAATCTAAACAAGGAGGCGATAATGATCTATACTCCCCCAGAAACGAAATACAAAAACGAATTGCGATTAGACATAGCACGCTACTGAATACCTGAAATGAAAATGAACAGACTCTGAGGAGAGGCCGCAGAAAACCCCTTCGAGAACCCACTCGTTCGCTCGCCAACGAGTTGAAAACCCGCGAAATTTTGTTGATTGTATATGATGTAACCCAAAAAGAACTTGCATAAATATCGTTTTTTAAAAAAATATGAAAATAAATTTAATGTGAATTTCTCAATTGCACAGGCTAATGGGCCGTAAACGAATTCAAATGAATACAGGCCCAATCCCAATCCCAAGCCCAAGCCCAATCCCTATGAGTTTGTTTAGTTGGGCTGCATTTCGCGAGAAGTGGAAAGACCACGGATTTGGGCCCAATCCGAACCGGGTTCAGAAAAAACTCGCAAATTAAATGAAAAGTCAAAATTATCATATAATTAAATAATGGATGAAAGTGGAGAGTTAAAATGGATGATTATTCAATATCACAATAACCGCTTGGGCAATTGTCATTTAGCGCAAAGCACAGAGCACAATGCCCGCAAAACACGGACCCCGGAAAACTGTACCTATCCATAATAACTGCTTTCTTTATTTGTTTATATAATAATATATCCGCTTAAAATATTTATTAAAAAATCAAAAAATATATATATTATATAAATAAACAATAATATTTCGCACTAAAAACCTTAAAAGATTCTACTCAATCTTCCTCGTACAAGAGGCCCGTTTATTCTTGTTGGCAACTTGCAATTTTTAAATTAAAAAAAAAAACAATTGAAAAGAGGAAGACAGGATATATATGATTTATAAATATTATATCACCAAAATTGTATTTAAATAAATTAACTTTCAAATAATAAAATTAGTTTAAAAATCAGAATATAATATGCAGTTCACATGGTTAAATCTTACCTAAAAAAAACACGACCGAGTACTCATTATAATATAAAAATACAAGTCGACATTCTTTTATTAAAATTATCGAAAGAGATAATATTTTTTTAAGCCATCTCAAGTATGTCACTTAAAGAAGACGTATTTTCAATAATTTTTTTAGTGCCAACTTGTTTATGATATTTCACTTTATATTAAATATTTGTTCGGTAACAATTAAATTAAATATAAAAATAAATTTTTAATTTTAGATAAATATTACCAAAAAAATTATTATAAAAATGAAATATTTATTGGCATGTAAATCTATAACTAGTAAAAACAGACCATATCTATTTGATGATTTTTTTAAGTGTGATTTTCGTGTTTATCAAATAAGCTTTAATATTTTAAGTCAAATAAAAAATATTTTTTTTTCTTTTACTTTTTAAAACTAAGTTGTAGTAATCTTCAAATAAATCATACCCTTGCCAAAAAGAAGAAAAAAAACTAATGATTTATTATATAATAATAGTACAAAAAAAGCAACAACATTAATGGATAAGATCACCCCAAGAATAATTTACAAAACAGTAAATATAATTAGGTCAAATCTTTTATTATCTAATGTAAACGTGTAACTGAAGGTCGGATAAACATTATCCAGTAATTCATTTAAATTTAACACAAAAAAAAACAAGAACACTTCTTATATTTAAAATTGATTTATTTTTTAAGGGATGAAATTCTCTATATTTATTAATCCAATTCATCACCGTCTTAATTTATTAGACAAAAATTATTAATTCGTGTGATTGACTAATGGTACTTATGCTCCAAAAAGTCAAAACACATGTATTTAAGAACTTTACTACTGTACGAGTGTGCACACACAATCATATCTTATTGGATAAAACTTCATCTCAGTCCACACCCGTACCATTGAACGATTATTTAAATTGAAATCATAATAATATTATTAAAAAATAAAATAAAATAAAAGAAAAAAATCGAAGCAGTTGATGGAGACTATATAATTTAAATTCATTTTCATTTAAAAAAACAATTATTTTTTTAATCATAATTTAAATCCAAACAATATGAATTTTAAACTAAAATTAAATCATGTGATATAATAATAAGATTCCGAAGCATATAATAAAAGTAAAAATGAGTAGGTAAAAACAATTAAATGGGTGTTAATGAAGCATATAAATGAGTAATAAAAAAATGTACGATTTTTCTGTAGGGCTGGCTGTTTAATTCCAAACCAAAGGAACGTAATTACTTTTGAGTGGGGGAAAATTGATTAATGGGAATTAAATGTGGGATTTATGAAGGCTAAAAGTAGATAATAGGTTATTAGTGCCTAAACAGCACCCCCTCCCTCACGTCCGGTAAATATTAATTATATTTACCTACCCATGCTTTTATACACCTACTCAACTACTTTAATTAAAGACCTCCGTAGAAGCCTTTCTTAATTTTTAGATTAACAATTTAATTAGCAATTAAATTTTAATTTTATGTACGTGACAATATGCGTACATAACACTTTTGTTGTTTAAAACTTAGATGAAATGTCGTGATATATGTCTACTAATCAAGCTTATTAAAAATTAGGAAAGAAAAAGCTGTTTTTTATTCGGTTTCTATCTCTCCTAAGCTATGTAGCCTAAACGAGATATCCTGTGACATGTGTGTCACAGTCTGGTCAAGCGTCTTACGTGTCCTTATTTAAAAAGGGTTTTTCAAAGACAATATCGAATGACATGGGTGTGCCGGTATTGTTCTCTAGCCTATGTGTTGGAAGTAAAATTATGCACCTGCTGTTTAAAATATATGTTGTAAATGGTTTAGCATAGACACAAAAAAATTCGATGCTCAAGAGAATTTGGATGGATGGATGGATGTTTGGGATGGAGACGATTGATATATGGGCTAGTTCCGAATGGATGTGTTCGAGTTAGGCTAGATGACCAATGTGCATGAATCGTGTTGTTGGGAACCGAGATGAAAACGAAATGGAACGTGATATGTTGCACGTGATTGAACATGCACGTACGAATGATGTGTGTGACTGAATAAGCTTGAATTTTGTAGCTCACCGATTGTTTATAATAAAAATGAATATGGGATGGGACTATAGATTATTTTATAATAAAAAAGATGAAATAAATGAGTGGGGGCAGTATTGTAGTATTGACGTTTTCTCTGACATTAATATTCTAACCGAACCACCCAAGTCGCTAACCCATCCACGGTTAAAAACCTACTCCGCTCTTTCCATGGGTTTATCATTTATAAGTCCCCACTCGATCCTTTTCTTCATACACTCAGTCAGCTGAAACATGATCGGCGAACAATCTAGATTCACTCATACCATTCAAGTTCCCCCCTGGGACCCACACGAAGACCACCATACCATCGGAATTTCCTCGCCGGTCTTCATTCCCGGTGGGCTCGACTCATTTATCGACTCCTTTTCCGCCATTCACCGTTATCTACCCTCGGCGGCGGATTCCACCGCGGCGGAAGAAGCGGTGGATGGATTTTCCTGCGACCATTTCCGTATGTTCGAGTTCAAAATCCGGAGATGTGCACGTGGGAGATCGCACGATTGGACAGAGTGTCCGTACGCCCATCCCGGCGAGAAGGCACGCCGACGAGATCCGAGGAAGTATCATTACTCCGGCACGGCCTGTCCCGAGTTTCGGAAAGGAAATTGCAAAAAAGGGGATTCTTGCGATCTCGCTCATGGGATTTTCGAGTGTTGGCTCCATCCAGCTCGGTATAGGACTCAGCCTTGTAAAGACGGACTGGCCTGCCGCCGCCGTGTCTGTTTTTTCGCCCATTTGCCGGAACAGCTCCGGGTTCTGCCACAGCAGAGCCCGAGAACTCCGGTTTCGGCCGATTCAGTAGATGGGTCCCCTCGAATTTCACTCGCATTCGATTCCTATTTCGCCAAAGGCTCACTTGTGACCTCACCCACTTCAATTATATCAATGCCGCCGGTCTCTCCACCGTCGGATTCTCCCCCTCTGTCGCCGAATTGCCCCCAACTCGGCGGTGGGTCATTCAATTCAATGACTAAACTGGCTTCGTCTCATCTTAAAATAGGGAAATCAAAGGCAACCCCTCATTGGGGGATTCAATTAGGACAAAATCTGCTCTCTCCCTCCGGCTCTGGTTTCTACAGTCTACCGTCAACTCCGACGACCGGAAAGTACGAATTGTGGGGGAAGAATTACGAGGAAGAACCCGCAATGGAGAGAGTGGAATCAGGGAGAGACCTGAGAGCCAAAATGTACGCAAAACTCAGCAAAGACAACTCCGTGAAAGAGGCGGCGGATTCGACGTCGACACCCGATGTCGGATGGGTCTCGGAGCTATTAATGTCAAATTCCTAAACTTACTCATCGGCGGCCTGTCGGATTACGTCTGTGAATACAAACGTTGGTGGTGAATTTGCGCAATTTTCACAGTTTTTCATGTTTTTTTTTTTTTTGGTTAAATTACTCTGTTTTTGTTGTACATCTGAAAATACGAAATTTTTATGGCTGCCGGAGTAAGAGAAGGGCGTAGGATGGGGGTGGGGTTTGATTTAATTTTGAAATGTAATAATATTTTGGGATTTTCAGTAAAAATGTAAATCTTGTTGTCACCATTAATTACAGATAAGGTTTGTGACATGGAAATTATGGCCGTCCTTATCTTAAAAAAATATATGTTTTTTAATGTAATGTTGTGGTGGAAGCAGGAGCTCCTTTTTAGCTGCTTAAATTGTATAATCCGCAATCTCTAAAGATTTGAAGACGACAAGATTTGGTCAACTTCAGCTTGGGTGGGCCCTCATAATATAATATCTACTTCCCGCTATTGCTTCCACATAAAGATAATGTTTAATTATTATTGTAAGAAAGGGGAATTGTTGTGTAACGGGAACAGGGTGAAACCCGACCCGGTTATGCTCTAATTTATGGAATGGGAGTGGATTTAAAAGGATATACGTAATCCCGTAACCAAACAATCCCGTCCACTACACGTCTTTATTGACCAAATAAGACAATATTTATATGTGGGCCTCTCGCTTAGCCCAATGTTATTTTCACACAACAACCAAACATCTCTGTCTCATTTCCGCATCTATTTTATTTGCTACCTCAACCCCTACATTTCAATATATATAAATTTGCTAGTAGTTTTATCTTAATAATACCTCTAAACTTTTACGAGCGTTAATAATATTTCTAAATTAAAAAAAATTAAAAAATACTTTTATTATTAATAATATATTTAAATAATACCTGTAAACTTTTATACGTAGTATTAACATATTTACCTTTACAAAAAAATAAGTAAAAAAAAAAAAGGGTCAATATAAGGACGAAAATCATATATTGACGTGTTATAGATTATTTTTAAAATTTTTAATGTTATATTTGAAAGTTTATGAGTGTATTTTGAAACGTGGTACTAATAATAATATAAATATTTGTTTATTATTATTATTTTAAGTTTAAAAGTGTTTTTTTTATTATTTTTAAAAAAGTTTGCATTTANATTTTTTAAGGACTTTTATTAATTTAAGTATATTATTTTAAAATCTTTGCTAAATAAACTTTCATCAAATATAAAAATCAAAATTCTTTTTGAAAAAACGTACTTATTTACTATAAGTGATAGAAACATACGTGTTTAAATTGAATGGTTCAAAATTTCAAAGCCAAAGTATGGTAATTTCAAAAGCTTTGAAAATAAGCACGAAATTAGGATATAAACCTTTTCCATTTAAATGACAGATACTTTTGAAGCGTAAAAATCTTGATAAAAAATATTTAGGGGTATTAATGTAAAGTGTGACGTAGACATAATAAATAATTTTCTAAATTATTACTATATTTATGGAAATAAAAGTTTCTTTTATTGGCAGCCGCGTGACAAATAAATAATTGCATAAGTCTCGATATTTGTCAAATTATTACAAAAGCTTTCTAATTTATTGCATTTGCGTGCGTTATTATTTTCAAACTTTTTTTTTCCATTTTAAATCATATATTTTCGTTCTATTAGAATCCTCAATAATTTAAATTCATATAAAATTCCTTTCGATTGTGGAGAAAAAGTTTTCGTTGATTTGGACTTTTTTTAAATTTGAGGCACACGCATTACACGGTTAAGATAGGTTTGATCATATTATAAATATGGAAAAAGTTAAAAATGATGAAGGGAAATTGTACACGACTAAAATGTTTTCTTATTTAATTTTTATTCTTTTTTCAATTACGATGTTACGTGTTTGTTTGGTTCTTTTTCTTTCACCTGATTTTAGATTATTTGGAGACTCGCACGAGCCTACCCAAAAGCACGAGTCTCTAAGGAGTCAAGGTCGACAATTTAGGAACCGACACCAACCTGCGGGTCAGCAAAATTCTCTAAAAAGCGAAGGTTGCAGGTGACAAATAAGAATTAGTAGAGATTCTTACACTGCTTATAATTTTTTAAATTTAAATTATAGATAAAATTTTCCATTTTTTTTAAAAATCCAGACATGGTATGGTAAGGCCATTCAATTCAAGACTTCAAACGTGTTTGGGCCTTTTCAAAGCCCGATGATTTCTCGGGCCTAGTTAGGTAGAGTATTGGGCCGAACTATCAGGCCCATGAATTCAAGTTAGGGAATAAAGCAACGACGTCGTTTTCATTTGTCCCATTGCCACGTATATTTTCAGAATTTGGATTTCTTTTTTACCTTTTATAAATTATAATCCCCATTTTCCCTGTTTATCTTCATTAATAAATATTAATTTTAAACGATGAATTTCCGGAGGTGGGAATAGAGACAAGAATATCATTTCCGACACCTTCTCGACCCATGAACGTCTTTATGTACAACAATTCTTTAAATATCGGTCTTTTTTTTTTTCTCTTGTTTTAATTATTTGTATGTGTTTTAGGCAACTATAGTATAAATAATATTTCTATTAATTAATTGACACGTGAGTATTTATTTAAATAATATAATTTTTATATAGTATTTATAAGTCTGTTATTTCTGTTATTAAGATGGTATCGAGCATATTGGATAATTTTAGGTAGAGCTAACTAAAATCCCTTAAAATTGTCTAAAAACAACTCACAATAAATGAATAATAATAATAATAATAATAAAACAGAAAATAAAAGAAATAAATATAATTTATAATAATAAAAAATAAACAAGAAAACTCTTCGGAAGGGAATAAAACAGAAAAGTAGAGTGGAGTTGGCGCATTACAAAAAATTCCATTAAAAGCGACAGAGAGCCGTAGGCGTAATCGAGAGGCGGCATTCCTCCCAATCTGTGTGGGCGCAAATTCTGCCAAGCACGTTCTTCAAATTTCTCAGATCACTGTTTGTTCTTCAATTTCTCCACTCTCACAACGTCCACTTCCAACTCCGCGCGACTCTTCTTCTTGTTCTTCGATTGACCGCCAAATTCTGCAACTGATTTTCATCACTTTGATCAACCCTTTCGAGTGGGGTCTTCTTTAAAACTCACCATGGACTTTTCGAATTGCCGGTGTTGACACGTTCTTGAACTTTGTTAAAATCCTTTTCAGCGTTTAGAGATTTCAACATTTCAGCGATTTCCCGATTTCCTCGCCAAATTAGGATTCTAAGCCGATCAGCGGTGTGGATTTGAAGAGGAGCGGTGTTTATCTGAGAACGGTGATTTTGATTGTGATCGAGATGCAATCGAAAGTTCTGCTACTGGAGGAAGGGAAAGACCCTGCACATATGAGCCGGATAAACCAACCTAAGCCGTTGCCGTTGAGGTTACTTCAGCTATTCATGTCGTTTTTGGTTCTTTGTGTTGCGTTTTCGGTTCTTAGTTTGTATACGATCCGTCATTTTGGGATTGAGAGTGCAGTGACGACGGTTAAGTCTAATTTTCTTCCCTGTTTGAGGGAATCGAATGTTAGTTTAGGTCAGTGGATTAAGGCTCCGGGGGATTTGATGCACTCGATGACCGACGAGGAGTTGTTTTGGAGAGCATCGTTTTCACCTCGGATTAAGAACTACCCTTATGAAAGAGTTCCGAAAATTGCTTTTATGTTCTTGACTAAAGGTCCATTGCCACTTGCCCCACTTTGGGACAGATTTCTGAGCGGACAGCAACGCCTCTTTTCAATTTACGTTCACTCGCTGCCATCGTTCAAACCCAATATTTCTCGTGCTTCTGCGTTTCATGGAAGACAAATTCCTAGCCAGGTATGTTTTGGTTTCATCCTGTTGTTAGCTAGTGCCACCACGAACTGTTTGGACTGAACTTTGATTCTGATTTTGATTGCATTTATAATGGTTTTTGCTGAATCAATCATTGATTTATGAGCTGTTTTGAGAATCAATTTGTGGTGCCAACCTTGTTCTTTGAACTGTTCATGATTTTAGCTCCATTCCCTTGTTCTTAACATGCTAAGTGGCTTGAATGATGCTTTAATGGGCTTGTGATTGGCATTAGAACGGTGTAGTATATGTTTGTTGGCTTGAACAGATGACACTGTTTTTAACCAGGTTTCACAATGAACAGGAAAAGTTGTTGATGAATGTGATCAACACCTTGGAAATTTCTGTGTCGAAACGAAATCGTATGGCTAAGAATGTTTCAATCCTTGAATGGCTGTCTAAGAAATTGCAGCTTTGTAATCTGTGTTCATCCTCTGCTCTAGCTAACCCACCAAGTTTTTTATGATATACATTTAGGAATATCTGTTGATTCTTTGTGGCAGGTAGCAGAATGGGGAAGAATGAGTATATGTGATGCGGAGAAACGACTCCTAGCCAATGCGTTGCTCGACGTGAACAACGAATGGTTCCTTCTCCTCTCGGAATCATGCATTCCTCTCTACAACTTCAGTGTGACATACAACTACTTGAAGAAATCCAAATATAGCTTTGTGGGTTCGTTTGACGACCTCGGTCCTTACGGGAGAGGACGATACAGGGATGACATGGCACCAGAGGTGAACATCACAGAATGGCGTAAAGGCTCACAGTGGTTCGAAGTGAACCGCAAGCTTGCAATCAACATAGTGCAAGACACCAAATTTTATGAGAAGTTTGAAGAGTTCTGTCGACCGCCATGCTACGTCGACGAGCATTATTTTCCGACAATGCTCACAATAGAAGCTAGTCACGTTATAGCCAACAGAAGCATCACATGGGTGGATTGGTCCAGAGGAGGCGCTCACCCCGCCACGTTTGGACGACAGGACATAACCGAAGAGTTGCTAAGAGATGTCATAGACGGTCGGAACTGCAGTTACAACGACAAAGCCTCCTCCACCTGCTCTCTGTTTGCAAGAAAATTTGCGCCGAGTTCGTTGCAGCCGTTGCTACGTTTAGCATCAGAAGTGTTGGGATATTGAAGACTAACAGGTTACATTAGCAGAATAGAGGAGCAGGGAATGAGCTAAGTCGAGTTTTGATCAATGCCAGAACACACACTCTTTTAAAGTAGATGTAATGCAAAATGTAATATCTTTGTTGCAGAGAGGATTTGGAATGAATGAATAAAAGAAGGTGTGCAGTACAGAAAGAAGATGCTTGCAGGTATGGAAGAAATGATACTCTTTGTTTCAATTCAAAAGAAAGCGATGGGGAAATGGATTTTTTTTTCTTTCTTTACTTATTCAGTTTCCAACTGTTCCTGACTTTTGAGGCTGTCATGGACCATCAAGGAACCTCCATAATCTTCAAACCATTTGGTCCTAAAATATCGTAATCATGGCCTATGTAGACGTGTCTAGCCAGGTCCATATGATTTATCAGTGGACGTTTGGGTCGTGTTTCGAAATTACAACTTTGAAATTGTTCCACTCTTCAATTGTCGTAGAATCTCACAATCCATTCCATAGAGACTCTACAACCAACGTGGGGTAGAATCTCACAATCCATTCCATAGAGACTCTCCAACTAACGTGGGATCTTACAATTATCTTACAATTCACCTCTTCTGAGACCACCATCCTAATCTCACAATCCACTCGACTAGCTATGGTACCATTTATAACAGCCGAAGCCCATTTTCACATCCTTAGAATAATTTATTCCATTTAATAATAAAAAAAAAAGTGCTATTAATTTTGTATTTTATAAATTACTACAACTTTTTTATAAATGAATTTAAATAAATATAAAATATAAAAGTATATTAAATTAAAAAATTAATTATATGGGCAGACAAATTTAGGAATTTATAGGTTTTAGTAATTAAAATATTTTATTAGAAACTTTGAAACGAAGGAAGGTTCTGGAAACAGAGCCGTTCAAAAATCTCGGCACGACAGCCGTCCATATTCACAAGATCCGTTCCCTCTCTTCCGCCAAAACAGCCTGTAATTTCCCGCACTGCCACGCGTCTCATTTCCATTGGTTTAGCAGTAAATTATTGTTTGGTACAGTGGGCCCCAACAGAATAGAAAATCCCCTTTGTATCTACGCGTACGTTTTATTTAGTTCAACATTTTCGCCGTAGCTGGTAATTTCACCACGTCCACTTTTCCACGCGTATTCTTAAGCGCGTGTTTTGACGCAGATGCCCTCCATCGTCCGATCAATTCATACACGGACGATCATTGTCCACTTCTCTCGGTCATCTCATGTCTAAACGACGTCGTTAAGTAGCTAAACTGAAATTGTGGAATTTGGAGGGTGGGTGATCAACCAATATGAGGAAAATGAGCTGTCACTCAACCAATGGCCAGCTTGTAACACGGGCATCTGCCCGTCCTGCCCGATACTCTCTCCTCCACTCGTTTTTAGCTGTCCTCTTTCTCTATATAAACAACCCCACCGCTCTTTTCCATTGTCGAAGTTCCATTTCATCAGGCATTTCCTAGGCTCTCAATTTTCTTCGGTTTTCTCCTAACCCTAGAAATTTTCAGAGCAATGGCCGCCGTCTCTAAGACTTCATTCATGGCTCTTGTAGCCGTCCTGTTCACCGTCTTCTCCGTTGCAGTTGCACAATCTGCTGAGTCCCCTGCTCCTGCACCGGCTTCTCCGGCCACCTCTGTCGTCCCGTCGTTGAGCGTCGCTTGCGTTGGTGCTTTCGTCGCTCTCGTCTTTGGATCTGCACTCAAGGCTTGAAGCTCACATTGATATTTCGTATGCTTTTTGTGATTTTATCCATGGATTCGATACTGATGCTCGATTATTGAGGGTTTGATTGACTATTATATTGAGTGTATAGGACATGCTCTTCGGTGTTGAGATTAGATTTAATTGGATACTACTGGTTTGTATTCATGTATTCATTGTGTGTTATCTCATCATTGTTATTTTTTATATCGACATTATTTGAGTAAATAAGTTATTTCAATTTTCTACTCCCTTCCGTGATATTGTTAGTCTCCATTTTATTTTCACTTCTCTTATTACTATTTTGTTCAATCGGAATTGCTTAATATTGATATTGCTGATTATATGTAATCGGAGAGCGTAATGAAGCCTAGTGGTTCCGTTTCCTGTTGCCAAACAATCCTGTCCAGACGAGACTGTCTTAACAATTTCTGGCTGATTAGAACTTCAGAAGTTAAAATGAAAATTCTGGCAAAACAATTATGGGCCAGGTGTTATGAACAAATCCGTCGTCGTCTAGAATAGAATTGAATTTTAATGCTGGGTTCTATGAATCTATGGTAGACTCTCATTATCAATGGGACAGCTAGAAGGCGCTATCTAAAAGTAATCTTAGCAGAGGGGATTATATCGATCGAAAACTGTTATGAGCAACGTGATTAATCGTTGCACATTATAGGAAATATGAGTTCAATTTCAATTAAGAGCCGAAGGGACGGGCTGGCCATGTGCTTCGGGATACGCGTGGGATCGATAGAGAGAAGTATCCATTAGCACGTGGCCACGTAGCATGGGATATTTTGAACGAATCACGCGGTTTGTCTGTGGGTTTCTTTCCGTTGGCTGCTTGTGCAACCGACGCCAAATATGCCTCTGCGATTTTCGATGTGTCCATTATCACTTCATTTATATATACTTCTTTTTTAAAAATTTTCTGATAATATATATTTCACGGTTTACTTTTGTTTTACTTGGATTATCGAAGAGCCACGGGAAATGTAGTTACTCTTTGTATACCATACATCCCTCTTTCAATGCCCAAGTTGAGCTTAAATTTCTAGGGTTAAAGTTTGAAGTGTACAAAATTAAATATGATGAACTCAGTTTATTGGGTTGTAAACTCATTTCATTTGCACCAAGATCAAACCAATATAACTATTATCTTCAACCAAACTGAAACTCGATTCTGGCGGTGTAAAAAACTCTCGTCGAAACAATTTCACCCGACCAAGAGAACATCATACAAACTTCTTCTCTTCTCTATCTTAAAGCTTTTAAAGTTTAAAACCCCTCTTTGCTGGCTTATTCAATTGGCATATTCCACTCACCCATAAAACTGTGAAGCGAAGCCATTTTCAAGAAGGATGAATGAATGAATAAAATAAGAGAGGAAAGGAACAAAAAAGAATTGCCTACTTTCTCTGCTCTGCCCTTTCAATCTGGCTAATAACCATTTTTAAAAAGGGAATCCATAGAGTTTGTACATTAATGGCATCTCCAAAGGATACTCACTCATTTCACTCTGAATCCGACTCCATGTTACCCATTGCCTTCAATCCTCTCGGCCTCTGCCATCAATGATCAAACCATTAATCATAAATCTCCATTAACTAACACGATCAAATCGAATCAACCATAACAAATCATTAGCTAGAGACTCACCTTCTTAGAAATCTTCTTCTCCCGAACTTCATACCGCTCGAGAGTCAGATCAGATAGCCAAGACCCCGGACTCACCAGCTGCAACCATAACCAACGTCCAACCCCATGGTTAATACTACAACACATAGTACCTATATTTCAATGGAATAAAGCAAACGAACAACACCCCGTCGAAAATAAAATAATGCCACCCACATTTAATAACACAATATACTATGCATCATCAAGTGAAATAATAATGGTTTGGAGGTGGGGTTCATCAGTCAACTGCTTCGGGGCCCAATCTAAAAAAGCACCTTCTTTACAAAAGTTAGGGGCCCATTCATTTGCAGTCTGATAACCCCCACCCAATCATCACCGTACACATGTTAGGAATCAATTGGCATCCGATGCACCTCCATTTCCATCGGACCATCCTCTTTATTATTCTATTAATTATAATTAGTACAATTTATTTAACTAATCCCCCCCTCCCCCAAGTAATTACTCTCTACTAACCCCTTTTGTAACCCAATTTACTAATATTTATACTTGCCCGAAGTCATCAAACAAACCTTACTTTATCCCCCAAACAAGGACGTCTGAGCTTCCTTAGTCGGTTTTAGATTTATCTTCAATTTTTTTGATTCACTTAATTAAAGAAGAACCCCAGATAAATATTAATTATTTTCTTTATATAGTAAAACAATGAGACATGCTTTTTACCAAAATTGTTCCCTTTTTTGTTTTGGTTCTACCCAGACATATGTCGAGAATGCCGAGAAGACAAGGAGAGCGATACAAACAACAGCACAGCAGCCAACCTGAAAATTACCGTACACCCTGTCCTATCCCATAAAAGAATGTGACCCAAAACGCAGCCCGTGAAAGCTTCGGTGTTGTTTTGTAGCATCCCAGGAAGGACTTCTATGAATAAATTCCTACGATTTCATTTTTTTTTTTCTTTCTTAATTTTAAGTAAGATCACTTCCTATGCCACACAAAAAGCAAACTAAAAGAAACAAAAGATAATGAATTGATAGTTAAAAGAGGATGAGAAAGGGAGGCTTACGTTGACGGTGCGTTGGATAACCTTGGCTCGTTTCTTGGGTCTCTGGGGCAACTTGGAGCCCTTGATGGCCAAGAAATCCTCCTCTTTCTCTTTGTTCGTCAGAGCAATAGCGAATTTTGGCGGCCACACTTGGGGCACGGCTGCCTCACCACTGCCACCGGATGAAGACCCGCCCTTTTTACTATCGTGCGCCGTGTCCGATGTGGCAGCTGATTTGTTGTTATTGTCATTGTGGTGATGGCTGTTGTTGTTGTTGTTGTTGTTGTTGGAGTGATGATGGTGGTGGTTGTTGTTGCTTCCTCGTCTATCGTGCGCCACCCTGTCCGGTGAGGCAATTCCCCTAACACCGGCGTTGCCGTTTCCTCTCATCGCCCCCGCCGTCTCTGAGTTCCTAATTAATAAAAAAACAGAACAAAAAAGGAAAAAAAGGAAAAGGCGTTTTAAGTAGGAGTATTATCGTAAATGATAAACCGGAAGGAAAGCAGTGAAGATTTTGAAAAAGAAAAAAAAAAAAAGTGAAAACAGAAACTCGTGGGAGGGATGATTTAGAAGGGAAGTAAAATTCCAAAATTGACCTTGGGTAAGGGATCTTTAAAATCGGTGAGAACAGGTAAAGCGAATGTGGGGAGGGGGGGTTTTTTGGGTTTGGATTTTCTTGATTTCTTTCTTTGTTTCTCTCAGGATGATGCTCTCTCTCTCTTAAATTTCTTTTCTTTAATGAAAAGTAAGAAGATGGGGATGGGACGGATGTGGCTTCTTCGTTGCCGTCCGATTAACAAGTTCTTTCAGGATGGTTAAGATTACGTGTGACGACGACGTGAGGGCGTGTGTGTGGGGACCACCACCCTTTCCTAATCCCAAATTAATGATCCCACGGCTCCCATTGGTCGCTACAAAAAGCTTATGCCAACACAGAGTTGCCCACCAAAAAAATGCCCCATTGGCTCATCATTCACAAACCATCTTCCCTACCTCCTTCAATTTCCGCATCACTTTAATGCACCTTCCCTCCTTACACTTTTTCTTTACTTCAAATCGCAAATTCTAATATTTTATTCATAATTTCGTCCTTAATTTATCTACCAGAATACCAACCATGTTCTAAAAAAAAAAAAAAAAACAAATAAAAGAACTAAAAAGAACTCCACTCATAGTTCAAGTAATCAGACATCATCCACTACTATAGATTAGCATATATTTGAATTGTTTAAACAAATGGGGGAAGAAGTAAGTACCTGAGAATTCGCTGGTGAGGAGGAGGGGGGAGCTGAGGCGATGAGGCTCTTTGCCGGAGATTCAAATACCCATTGCTGATGTTACTGTGATTGGCAGGAGAATGGGTGATGCTGGTCCGGTTCGGGGAGTCTTTGTCGGCTCTTACGACTCGACGGTCGACCCGGGCGGTGGTCCGGTGAGCCGGAGCGGCGGGGTCGGTTTTATCTCTGCTGCCTTGGACCTTCATGCATCTAAGCCGCTTCCGGTTTCCCCACTGCAAAACGAAGTACGATGGTGCAGTCTGTTTTGTGGCATCGCAACTGGACCTCAATAGCAACGACGCTTCGGCTCCTCCTCCGCCGCTTCTCCCCGATGTGTCCACTTTGTTATTGGCGGTGCCGTAGCTATTATTGCTTCTCAGTGGATCCCTTTCCATCAGGCTCTTAAATAACTGTAATGGAGTTAAGCTAACCCAAGTTAGTTTCGATGATAAACCATGGTTAATCTCCAAAAGTAAGCGAAGGGGGAAATGGATGGAGAGATTGTGTTGGATTTTGCATCCAACACCCACATGGGCTAAATAATAAAAGGAAAAAGAAACTCAACAACAAAACAGGTAAACAAGACGAGCGTCCGGCTATTTCCAAGTTCAGATAACTCATAATTGAGAGGGCTATGGAAAAAGAAAAGGAAAAAAAGAAAAGAAAAAAAAAAACAGAAATTCTGCTGGGAACTTAATTATGCGAGATCAAAATCGGGAAAACTTGATTGCAAGAATCAAAACGAGGAGGTTTCTTTTCCTTTTGGGCGGGGAAGAAATTAGATCTAGGCCAGAAATCCAAAAATGGTGAATGCATTGACGAAATCAAATGAGAACAAAAACTGGGAAAATTCGGCTGATATTGCGAAGACGAAAACACACGAAGAATTAGTTTCCCCTTCTATGTTTTCAAACGAAGAACATGGTTCAAACTGGTATCTCCAAATAGCGAGAAATCCAATGAAGAAAACAGGCATAGAACGAAAGGGGGGAAAATCCCATCCGTGAACAGTTCTGGAGATGGAAATTCGAGAAGCCACCCAGAGAAAGATATTCTGTCACCAGATGAATAAAAAAAATTCTCTGATTCTTCGAAATGAGGAAGAGAAGAATAACGGAAGAAGTACACTTCTTGAAGAAGAGCAAGAGAGAGTTGAAAATGGAGGAAAAGGAGGTCAATAAAATTGATGCATTACCTGAAAACTTCAACTGAAGCAAACAAAAACCAGCGCGGAAAATCAAAAGGGAAGCAAACGAGGGCGATTGGTGCCGTGAGAAGAAGAATAACGAAGAATCAAATAGAAGTTGAATTTAAAAAGAACCTCTCCGCTCCCAACCACCACCATCGAATGGGGGAAAAGCGAAAGAAGCCACAATACAAAACAACTGCACACCAAACTCCCGGACTAAATCTCAAAATCCGAGTTAAATACACACGATCTACGATTCAGGAAAATTTTCTTTACCTGTGATTCAAAGAAATTCCAAACGCAGCAAAAAACTAGACGATGCTTGCTTCTTGTACTCTTGAGACTTTGCGAAAATGCGAATCAGAAACCAAATTGCAACGACGGAGTTCCATCTCTCAGAGTTGTCTTCTTCGACTGTCGAAGAAAAAGCGTGTTCCCATCGGCAATATCCAGTCTCCAATCTTTACAACAGTTCGGATTTTCTTCAATAAACGCTTAAATCCGTTTAAAATGCATCTGCAAGGAAATACAGATTAAAGAAAATCAATTAACGAAGTCATTTCACAACGCAAAACAAAAATAACAGACAACGCAGTGAAAGAATTTCTCACAAATTCGCAAGCCTCTGTAAACTACAAGACCGCCTTCAGGTGATTACAAATGAAACGAACCCGATTGGCCAAATAAGGAAGCGAAATTCGCTCCGAAATCAAATCCACTTCGAATTTCTACAACTAAAAAACTCCCGAACGTATTCGCGAAAAAAAAAAAGAAGAAGAACAATCACGCCTCTTGACTTTCCATTCAGACAGATCAATTCCAGAAGACGGAGAAAAATTGAAGCAAGGAACGAAATTGTTCCTCCTGCGAGCTTGTCTAGAAATGAAAGATCCTCAGCATTTCAGACTCGAATTGAGAACACTAAACTTAGTCCCGATTGCGGACCAATAAGGAGAGAATAAATGAAAAAAGGAAGAGATTTGATGGAGCGCCACAAGAACTACAGAGAGCTTCTTCTTCTTCTTCTTCTTCTTCGTCCCTCCTTTTCAACAAATACAAAACTCACCCTTCGGCCCGTCCTAGAAGAAACGGAATTTTATACCCTCCATTACAGATTGAATCCCACACTGCTTTCTCCACCGTTCATCACACATCAAACGGCTCTCCTTCCATCTATCGTTCCCTCTCTATGTCCGCGTTACGGCGTCGCCTCGTGTGTTCCTACCCCTTTTTTTCCCTCACGGCCTTTTTTGACGTCAAACGGAATCTTCAACGCCGTCAAGTTTCTGTGTTAATTTTGGGGAAAATAAATGGGTCTGTGCGACGGCCCATTTGGAGCAGAATGAATTTGCAGGGCCATTGGGTCCGCTCTCGGGAACTAACCCTGGTTAATTATCTAACCATGGTGAATGGTATCTAATACGACCCCGCCTATCATGCTACAGACGTGCTGCAGGAAATCTCTACCCACTTGACTTATTTTATTTTTATTTAATTACTTCCAAGTCCGATTATTTTCAGAATTTGTATTATAAGATTCGATTACTAAATTATAATATAAGATGATTTTATCTATATATTTTTTAAAATATATAATTATTTGGTATTAATGTATAATGATTTTAATTTTCTTTAATTCAATATTTATTTGGATTCTCTCATTTACCATTCCTATGATTGGAGAAAATTTTAAATTATATTTTAAATATACCATAAATGTGATTTTTCTTAGCCGTCATTCTACGGAGTCATGCAAAAATGAAACGACCTCACGTGTTATTTAACTCTAAATTTGTTGTTATTCTCAACGACCTCACATGTTATTTAACTCCAAAATATGTTGTTATTCTCCATCATTGCAACTGCTTGAAGCACTCTCCCGGACATGGATAGCCTCTCCGACTACTAAGAACAGCGGTTCTAACCTGTATCGACGCCAGGGTTTCACCTCCACAGTTGTTAGTTTAGTAGGTTCTTAGTTTTCCCTTTGACATCTTGGATTTGTTGAAAAGGCAAACGACGGAACAGTCGAGTTTTGGAGAAGGATAGCATTTCCAAGCCTCTGCCACACCATCACTTATTCCTTCTCCGCTACCTACAACACAGTGGATGTTGAACAACCCAAGTCTACCATTAGTAGATAGTGTCTACTTTTGCTCGTTATGAAATTTCCATCCATACAGCTCCAACCAATCACTAACCAATCACACGTATAATGAATACTTTTCTCCCAAGACCCTCTCCTCTCTCCTCTCCCTCTATGGTTTCCTCTCTAAACCAATATAAAGAAGGTAACCATTCACACACCCTTGAAATGCTCTTCTCCTCTCCCTCTCCAACCAATGACCTAAGGAAGGAATACTTTGGAATATTTTGTTTCCCTTAGATACCCTCTTCAAACCAATGAGGTATAAAGAATGTAACCATTCACGCACCCTTATCTCCCTCTCCAACCAATGATCTAAAGTATAAAGAATGTAACCATTTGCACACCCTTATCTCCAATGATCTAAAGTATAAAGAATGTAACCATTTGCACACCCTTATCTCCATCTCCAACCGGTGACCTAAAGAAACCATTCGCACACCCTTATCCTATAATTTTAACTTGTAATATAAAAGTAATATAAAGAAATTTAAAATTTAAATATAGCCAACAGCCAAATTTATAATTTGACACTTATTTCTTGTGGAGGAGGGGTGTTTGAGACAGCAAAGAAGAAATGAACGGCGCAATCAATTGGTTGATGTTTGCATAATTAAATAATTGCCAATTAATAGACATTTAATTGATTAAATTAACCCCATCACCGCACTTAAATTTAACGAATCTTCAAGCATGCACAAAATGGGACCCACCAGGCCCCAACATGGATGAATCAGAGCCGTTGATCAAGGTGAAGAGTTCCTGAAACAGAATCTTCGAAATTGGAGATGACGTGGATCCACCTCTAACGAAAGATTGAAATTCCACCGAAGCATGGGTATGAGGTTTCGGGTCCCACCTTCCCATTACAATTGATCTCATCCATCCCACGTCAAATTCACCAAGTTCATCATTCAAGGGGGATAAATATCAATTAATTAATTTTTTAATCGATTTTTTCTGATATGATTTCTCATCCAACAACATCAAGGCTACCACCATTGTTATCAGATCCTAGCAGTTTCACTAGCTGGTATGAGAGAAGATTCTTGTTTTACGTCCCCATGTCCCTCGGTCTTGATAATTGCATGGTTGTGACGACTGGGCTATCAAGGCCAGGAACACATGGATAAACCAATGTGTTCATTAGAGCTCGATGTGAATCATCCAAGAAACATTACACAACATACTAATCCCATTCCATGGATGAGGATAGATGGGTGAATCCCTTCTTAATTAAGGTGATACTACCTCACCCCTCTCTTCTCAAGAATTCACTTCTGGTATATGAACACATAATAACAATCACTAAAGATTTTAGGTATATGAACACATAATAACAATCACTAAAGATTTTAGGTATATGAACACATAATAACAATCACTAAAGATTTTACGTCAACTTCAAACTGAATACTTCCACATACCAAATTGTTTATCAACACACATGGTTACTATACGAAGTAATTGGAACATAAGAGAAGTAACAATCATAAGAGGATCAATAAGTAACAATCTAGGCTCACTGAGATTATTTGAGCTGAGTTGACAGATTAGGACTACAGGTTAATGAGAATATCACTCTTAGAATACGACTCAGGGCGGAAATGAATGATATATGGTGAAGGATACACAAAATACCAAAAACAAAAGCGTAGAATGAATTTCTTATGTTATCTGAAATTGGTAATATTACAGGTTCTAATCTGCCTTGATTGTCATCGATGATGCTAACAATATCTTATGAATTTTAAAGCATACAAACTAACAAAACGAAGAACAGGAATTCAGAATCAAGCTTCCGTGAACCCTCCACAATCCGGATTGAACCAAGGAAAACGGCCACATAACCTGGTAACCTGGTGAACTAATTAAACCACGAATATACAATTAATATCAATAAGGCTTCTCGCAGATTAAAGGCAATCCAACAAAAACGCAGATAACCATTTTCATTATTAATAATCTTAATAAATAAGCGTATGATCAAAGAATAATTCTAACATGAAGTAGATTTAAAACTTGGAAACGAATCCACAATTTCGCTGCTTAAAATTTGAAGGATACAAAAAAACATAATAAATGTTTCCCCCAATCGTGTTCAGCAGCTCATTATAGGCACCGTGCAAAAGGTTGCTTGTTGTAAGATTAAAGAACAAACACCCGTGTCTGACTTGAGTGCCAATTCAAAACCAAAAAACTACCTAAAAAAAAATCAAAGAAAATAAAAAATTTAAAAGAACTTGCAGATGATAGGTTTAGAATCCAAGAAATGTCGACCGGGCATTGTGTCTTGAAACAAGTGAGTTTCAAGGATCTTCTTCCGGTAACCAAATGTCGGCTCCATGCGGCAGTCGGATCGCCACCAAAACGGCGTCTGCTGCTGACTCGATTATAGAGCCAATTCCGAATATATCCCATTTAATCGAAATGTTAGAAATAAGAACAAACAGTATACGATTCAAGATCTCAAAAGAATCTCTTAGCGAACAAAAACGATGCAGATCGAGAGTAAAAAGAGTGAAGATAAGTAAAAGAAATGGAGGGAGAGTTCAAAAAGAAGCAGGAGAAATCGAAGCGGGGAAGACGATGATTCGAAAGCAACGATTCAGTAGATATTTATAGAGGAGATTCGTAAACAACCCTACATTCTGATTATGAATTTACCGAAAAGACCGGAGATATTGGGCTGGGATGGGCTGGGCTGGGATGAAATGGTATGGGCTTTTATATTATGGGCCCAAAGGGATTCGACACGTCGTTTCGATGTAGAGCCAATAGCGCGCCACGTGAACAGACGACGTTGGTAATTAGGAATAATACCGATTCGCGGATTTTTGGTTCTCATTTTCCATTTCGGTCTGTATCGGAAGTTCTGAATCTTGATCCGTGGCAATGGCCGCCGTGAGCCGAGCTTCCACTCGCATCCCTCATCTGCTTGCTGCACGGGGAGCTTTTTCTCTTCATACCACTGCCCCAGCTTTGTCTTCTTCGTCGACCGCCTCTCCGACACCGTATGCTAGGCCGCCGCCTCCTTCGACCTCGTCCCCGACGGGGCTTCCCAAAGCGGCTGAGTATGTGATCTCGAAGGTTGATGACCTCTTGAACTGGGCTCGCCGCGGCTCTATCTGGCCCATGACATTCGGCCTTGCTTGTTGCGCCGTTGAAATGATGCACACTGGTGCTGCCCGCTACGACCTTGATCGCTTCGGTGTCATCTTCCGTCCCAGCCCTAGGCAATCTGACTGCATGATTGTTGCTGGTACCCTCACCAACAAGATGGCCCCAGCTCTTCGAAAGTCAGTTCTCTCCCTCTCTCCCTCGCATTAGAAATTTGTTTGCTCGAAGGTTTACGTTTAATGCAGAATTCTTGGACCTAACTGGATAATTGATTGAATTAGTAGATTGACGGCATATTTCATATTGAGATCGAAGTTTAGAATTGTGCAATTTTTCAGTTTCTGGGGTTGTTCCTTTTGTCGATTGTTCCCCACCTGGATGTTGTAGCGCGCAATTATTTTGCACATCTAAACTCGTAGAGATATTATTCCCGTCTGTAATGTTCGTAGTATACTTATTTTTTCCTGAAATTGATTTTGATTAGATGTAGTGGTTTTCAAGAATACGATGCTTCGGCCTCTATGTCAACCTTATGAAAAAAGGGTTGATTGTTTTTGATACTTTTGATTGACCGAGTTTTTGTGGAATACAAATTGGGAAATTGTCTCGATAAATCATTTTTCTTACCTACGTTCATGTTATATGTTTTCATGAATTTCCTCCATCACATATGACTCCCATGGTTTACAAGGAAATTTTATGAAGCAATCTTCAAACTAGTTCATGTGCACAGTTTTCTTCGCTTCATCATCATGGCATGATGTGTGAAAAATGTTGTTTGAGTTGAGTAATCATATGATTTCTCGTACTCATCTATTTATGTCTGTTCTTTATATGTTCGAGTGGTTAATAAAGCTATGAGTTTTTAAGATGTCCCTTCCCTTTATTTTGTTAATCTATGAATTTGAAATAAGCATCATGTACAGACCTCCTAATACTGAAATATGTCAAGAAAGTATGTACGTCTGCAAGCTGACATGAATTGCTGAAGTCATAATATCAATAGCTAACTTCTTAATAAAGTCCAATGGAAAAAGATTCTTAGCTATTCTCTTCTAATTTTAGTTCTGGTTTTTGTTCATGCTGTTTATAAGCCACAAAATAATTATATTTTCCACTGTACAGCGTTAGTTCTTTAAGTTGTGTTTTATCTATTGAAGGAATGAGCGCAAGGTTTGGTGGCCATCTACTTGGGATTTACTATCTTATGGATTTCTTGGGCTTTTAAAGGTAGCAGGGTCAAGTGTTTCTCACTGTAGTTACATTTTCCCCAAGGCCTGGACATTAGTTGGGAAAAAAAATTATGAAGTAGCTTACATGAGGCTGTCATGCATGAATTTCTATTTTATTGAGGGAAATGAAACTAAGTCTAGAGGAATACACCAATATAGATACCAGCCTCACGCTAGACTTCTTATTGTTTAATCTTGATGGGTAAAAATGAAGTTTTAATATGACCAAGGAATCTCTAAGTACTGTTCGTGAAAATTTTCTCATAGAATGGAACAATTAGGACAATGAGATGCAAAACTCTGTGAGCTGTTGGTCTCATATATGTGGTTGTATGGCTTGTACTTGCGGGAGATTAGGATGTGCTTTATTTTGAGTGAAATAACATGTTTTTGTGTCTCAAAATAATTCAAGGTTGTTTAGTGGCCAGAGAGGTCACTGATTCAGATTATTTTTGGGTAAGGAATGTGTCCATCACTCCAATGTGGTTGGCACTTGGCATACTAAATTCAAATACAACCATTTCTTATCTGTATTTGTATGTCAATGTTTATGATTGTTTCTGCTATGGCGAGATTTTCATCCCTTGCCTTTAATGGATATTCTTTGTTTAAAGAGTTCTTCTAAGAGTTCCATATCGCTGACTGGCCTGGATGTTGCATGCCTTCATTTATAAGCTTGAAACTCAAGCTTCCTGTTGGCAGTTGGTGAACCATTATCTTTGTTGTTTGATCTGAGAATGCTACGATAGTTGAGTTTTGATCTTCTTCTAAGTTTAGGAAATCCCTTGATTTATTCATTCTTTTCAATGAGAACTTGAAGAAAGACTGTGCTTAATGTATTGTTTCTGTAATCTTTAGGGTTTTCAACAAAAATTGTGCCTTTTAACCTCAAGGATAACCATGCTGGTCAAGGCCTTGGAGCCATTCAAGGTTTACTTCGGACCTGTTGGACATTCACCAACGCACAAGGTTTTATTGCTAGGCATTAGTGAACTTTGTAAGGCTGTGAGCATTGTGGGATCAACAATATCTTGACATGTGGTGATAAAAATGAAAATGCAACAGCCCAAGCCCACTACTAATAGATGTTGTTCTCTATGGGCTTTCCCTTATCGACTTCCCCTCAAGGTTTTAAGACGCTTCTACTAGAGAGAGGTTTCCACACTCTTATAAGAAATGCTTCGTTCCCCTCTCCAACCAGTGTGAGATTTCACAATCCACCTCTTTGGGGGACCAACATCCTCGCTGGCACACCGCTCGGTGTCTTGCTCTGATACCACTTGTAATGACCCAAGCCCATCGGTAACAGATATTGTCTTCTTTGGGTTTTCCTTTATGGGCTTCCCCTCAAGGTTTTAAAACGCGTCTACTAGGAAGAGGTTAATGTTTCGTTCCCCTCTCCAACCGATGTGGGATCTCACAGGAAGTGTGTTTATCTAGCGATTCAGAGTTAACAATTGGCACTCGTCTGTCTGACACACTTGATCATTTTATGTTTCTAAACATAGAATCCAGGTTACAAATAGAAATGATTACTTCTGACAGCTCTTTTAGGACGAATGTGGTTTTGGAATCCTCTGAACTAGACTTTATGTATTCGGTTGAGAAATTTGTGTTTATTTGAAGTTCTAAATGTTCTAAATGATTACGTCATAATAATCCTCTGAACTCTGCAACTCCCTTTTGTGGTATTTTGATAAATCAATTCGCACGCCCTAACTCGTTGTTCTCTGCAGGGTTTATGATCAAATGCCAGAACCACGGTGGGTTATATCCATGGGAAGCTGTGCAAATGGTGGTGGATACTATCACTACTCGTACGCAGTGGTTCGGGGTTGCGACCGGATTGTCCCTGTCGATATCTATGTTCCTGGTTGCCCTCCTACTGCTGAGGCATTACTCTACGGAATTCTTCAGTTGCAGAAGAAGATCAACAGACGCAAAGATTTCCTCCATTGGTGGACCAAGTGAGACCATCCATCCAAGTCGACTATTGGACGTTGGTGGATTCTTGGAAGTATAATAAGCTATATTACAAGGTTTGTGGAAATGAAATAGAAGATTATGAGTGATATTTCAATAAGACCCCATAACTGAGATCGCCCTTGATGATGGTTTTTTTTCTCTGTTATTCTGGAGGCAAAGAATTATGTGCCTCCTTCAACTCTGGAGTTTTCTCATGCTTCCTGATTTTTTCAACTCAATTTAATGTCTTCTGATTATTGTTAATGACGTTTATCAATTTCTCCTCCCAAATTTTAATCCCGTAAGTAACCGCCCAAGTCCATCTGTCAGATATTGTCCATTTTTATGCATTCCATATTGTTGTCTACCTCACGATTTTTAAGGGGAGGTTTCCACACCTTTGAATGCTTTGTTTCTTTCTCCAACTGGTATGGAATCTCACAATTCACCTCTTGGGGACTTAGCTTCTTCATTGGCACACCGCTCGGTGTTTGACTTTGATTCATTTGTAACAGCTCAAGTCCATCGTTAGCTTGATACGTATTACAGTTAGCCTTCTTTATTTAATTCTTGAAATAAATATCAATTTGTAATCGAGAATGGATTGATTATATTCAATTCTTTTGGTAATGTGAGGGAGAATCTTGTGTCAGTTCATAACTGATAATTAGTTGATATGATGAGAGAATCTTATAAATCAATGATCAATGATGAAGAAGCATTCTTTTCCACTTTCTGGTCTATGGTTACGACAATATAATTGGGTTTAATGGAAGCACCCTCTGTCGATTAGTGTTCATTAATTGTCTGTCGATTAGTGTTCATTTGACAATTAAGAAGAAAAAAAACCAATTAATCTGTTGATAATAGTGGAAAGCCCAATGTTATGATGATTCATGATGTGATTGAAGAAGTAGAAGGAAGCAAGATTTGTTTAATTTTGCAATATTTGAATTCGTTGCGATTTCAAAATGTTTAACGTCACTGAAATCCTACAAATTTCCCTCCTTTTTCCAAGCTTTCTTCAAAACCCGGGTATCTAGGGTTTCGAACCTGCACACAGCTTCCATTCCACTCCATTTTATACATTCCTTATACCGCTTCTCCAAACACTCATCTCTCTATCACTACTTCCATTTGATTCTGTTAATTGAAGATGAACGAAACCCGATCGCAGCTCCTCGTAGTTCCAAACCAGCTAGACCCTTATGGCTTGATGCTTTCGGAGTCAATCCAACGTTTCTTTGATGAATATCGAAAAGGAGTTACCGATTTCTCCAACTTCATTCCCATTTTCTCTCGTTTGCTGAGAAATTTGCCCGACCCACCTGTGGCTGTTGTGTGGTTTTACTCTGCTCTGACGTTTCACACCGCTAAATCCACGGCCCGAGATTCTTCCGAAACACTTCTGGCTGTTAAGGATTTATTCCAACTCCTTGTTTCTTGCACAGCATCTTCCTGTTCGTCGAAAAGAATCGCGGTGCTGGCCCCGGTTATTTACTGTCTCTTCGATTTGATCGTTGAGAAGAAAACATCGAAGGAGGAGGCTGAGAATTTGATCGACGGCGTTGTAAGTTATATCAGCATTTGTTGTGGCCAAGAATCCGAGGAGGACGGTAGTTTCTTGGGGTTTGGTCCTTATTTTCTGGATTTGGCACGAGTTTGGATGGTGGACAAACCTGGAGAAGATTTGAAGGGTTTTCTCCCGCTTGTTAGCCATGAAATTTGTCAAGGCATCAGTACCAACGGTGGGGTGGGCTACTTCGCTGGGATCGTTATGTTTGAAGCTTTTCTGTTGAGGCTGTGCTTGAAATTTGCCTCTCGCATGTCCATGGTAGAGCTGCAAAATGAACTCCACGGCCGGGCGGTCCAAATGATTGCTGGGTTTCGTAGCTGCCACTTCTATGGTGAGATTTGATTTTGGTATTCCCTCCTTTTAATATCACGAGACTGTTAATTAAACCTGGATCGTCCACAACTTGGGTAGCAAAAGCATGTTAAGTACTTGTCGCCGATCTTTTAATCTACACATAGATATCATATTTCATCTCATAAATGCCAGGGCGTTGCATTTTGTATATCTATCTTCAGTTTATTTGCTTTCATTTTGGTATGCATTAACTGGATGCTCTGTTCAACTATCCACCATATCCTTTGATGCATGCAAACAAGGCATGAATCACACTGATATTATTGCTATCTGTAAACATTGCTAAAACCGGAGATCAGGGATGGCAGGCACATAGTTTCTCTTGGGAATCATATAAACAAGTAGATTATTCCATGTTCTTCACAAACAAATCTAATTCTGAAAGTAATATCTCTGTATGTGAGGTATAAAACAAAAATTCCAATGGCTTTTGCTTGCACGTTCATTATGTTTTCAGGGCTTCTCTTGTTCGTATTCCCTCTACATGTCTGGATGACCAAGCTTTTCTTAGCTGCATCCGATCTTTTCTCCTATTATCAATGACTCTGGGTGCTTGTAATCTGAAATCTGTTGGTGCATATCAGATATTTTTTTCAGGATGCTGCTGCACTCAGTTTTGCCAACTACCCATTTGTTGGTCAGTATTTCTTTCTTCATATCTTCGTTTACCATGTCTTTAGTATAATTATATGTGGCTGTAGTACTCCTACTTCAAGATTGATGGCTTTTCCTCGTGAGATGTAGTTTGAGGTTCTGCAAAACTCTGCTACTATCCATCAGATACAAGTCCATCGTGGCTTAAGCTTGATCAGATGCATCTTTGGAAGTAATATTGCTTATTCACCTTGATGGGGTAAAGAGAATAAACCATTGATTTTCCTGAGTTGTTTCTTTTGTAGGGCTCTGCAGATGAAGTTCTTCTACGAGAAGTATTATACGATGCTGCAATAATACCAGAGTACCCGTTCCTTAAACTTCAATTTGGAACCGAACGACCTGCCGCCGATTTACGAGCTATTTGTTTGAATTGGTTATTTGTTGCTGATAATGGTATTCGATCCTTTAGGTATAACAAATCATAGTGTTCTAGAGGTTAGCTAGAGTATCTCTAATGTCAATTTCAACTTGGCTATGCATGTAATGTGCACAATCTGATTGATGCAGAGAGTCTGGTAATCTGAGCAAGGCTATGTCCTACATTAATGCCTTCCGCAATTCTTGTTGGCCTTCTCAGTTGATCAATTGGATCAGAAACCAATCAGGCTTCAGCGAGAGGATGAGCCAACCAAACATCTCCACACCCACGGCTCTTATTGGTTTGTTTCTATACGTGTGCATTACTAGTGATTTCATTAGCAATACTTTTTCTTTTTTAGTGTAGCGAAAATTTTCATGCATTTCTCTGAGTGGTAATGTGAGATCCTACCTCGAACAAAACATTCTCTATAAAGGTGTAAAAACCTCTTCATAGTAGACATGTTTTAAAAACCTTGAAGGGAAGCCTAACAGGGAAAGCCTAAAGAGGATAATATCTGTTAGTGGTGGACTTAGGTTATTACAGGTAATGAAGATATGGTTTGAAGAACACGAAGGTGACATTAGTGTACAACACAGACCTATTTGTTGAGGATTGTTGAGAGGGAGTTTCACATTGGCTAATTAAGGGGATGATCATGGATTTACATGTAAGGAATACATCTTTGTTGTTACGAGGCCTTTTGGGGAACCAAAAGCAGAACTATGAGAGCTTATGCTCAAAGTGAACAATATCATACCATTGTGGAGACTTGTGGTTCCTAAAACTGTTATGTATTGATATTTCGTAAAGAACGGATTATAGTCCATCTATACTGTGAGTCATGTATTGTGTTTGCTGGACAGCGTTGGGACTTGACTGGGCTTTATCTGCCAATATGTATGTGTTTGTTTGATGTTCTCTTATCAATGGCTGACGATTATTGATTTAACTTCAGAATGGCTTCTGGTATTGGAAGATCAAGGGGTGAGAGTGTTCGACCATTTGAACTCCAAGTTCAGAGCCAGAGATATCATATCCAAGTCAGGAGCTGAGTTCTTACAACCAGATGGCAAGAACAACCCAGATGTTAGTTTCCCCAATAGCGTCACAAATGCGATGGATGAGGATCCCTCCGTTGGCGACTTCGACATGGTTGATTCGGTGGCTACAGCAGCAGCACAGGGAACATCCATCACCTTGACTGCAAACGGCATTGAAAATGGAAGAAAAAGGAAAGATTGCATGAATGACAAAGGGGACATGAGGATTAAGTTCCTTAGGCAGCATCTCCATGACAGTCCACTCAGAGAAAAATCTTTGCCATTGGTTTGATTTAGGAATCCATCACTTTCAGATGCTAATATGAAGTTATATATATATATATATGTAGACTGTCTGTAACACCTATCTATCATACCTTGGAGGAATTTGGTGCCTGCACTGCAGACCGCCTCTCGGCTTTAACGTTTCGTTTATCAGGTCATATATATGGTCTTGAGATTAGAATCTGTGTAAACTATGGACTAATCAGATGATGTTCACGGCAATGCAAGGCCAGTAGGTTTAAATGATGAAAATACATATGATCTGATCTCCAAAAGGCCTTTTGTGTTCGTTCCCTACTGGCTATGAGCTGAAAATATTACATTTTTGTTGTGTTTGGGTCACATGTTTCCTATGGTCTGCTCACAAGCAATCCCCACGCGTTCTTTCGTCTTTCGGTCTCTCTCATCGAAACTCCAAACTTCCATCCATCTCTACAAAAGTGTTTCTTCAAAATATTAGAAAAACCCATTTAAAAGTGATTTTTCTTTCAAAAGTGCTTTCAAAATGCAAATAAATATAAGAATCAAAGTCCAAATAATTAAATGAAAAAGTCAACTATGGAGGGTTTCAAGTGACACAAACTTATGATAAGAACAAAAAAATGATTTTCCTTAAGAAGCAAATAATCCAATAATCAAACTTGTGATGATCATTAAATCACGCAATTGCATGTGAAGAGCACTTTAGTAGATTGCTTTTGCATTAATATATAAATTTGTTCCAACCAGGTTTTGCTTTAATTTAATACGCTATTCTAAATCTTCGTAATTATATAATTATATAATCTTTTAGTTTCTAAGTAAAGCAGAGATTAAAAAAACCCATAATTCATTTATTGATAAAACATCAATTAAGACAATATTTGTCCTATATATATATATATATTATATATATATAATATGAATCAGGTAATTTCTTCTCCCAACCAATCCATTATCCGCCAACCCAATGAATTAGAACAAGCGAAAATTCAAATTCAACCTGCAAAAACATTCCGACCCACCACTAATCATCATACGAACATTTAAAAATAAATGAAAAAAACGTCCCATCCCATCCTCCGCCGGCGGAGATCCGCCGTCGCCACCCCTAATTGTGTTCATGCAGAGAGGCCATGACAACCCCAGCAAGTTTTTGAAGATTCAACTTGATGACGGTGTCCACAAACATTTTCGTGTCCTCGCCGGTGTTCCCTTCCGGTATGTCGACGATATAAGACTCTAAAACGATGGTGTAAACTTTGCCGTCTTTGTTGAACTCGTTCACTGACGTCACTGATCGGTAATTGTTCAGCCGGTGCTCTCCTCCGACGACCTTGAAGCTCAAAATATGCTTCTCGTCGTCCAAAATCTCTAGCCTTTCTGTGCTCGTTGATGCCGGGAGACCGGAGACGACAGTCACCTCTCTGATGCTGCCAACGCCGCCATCACCTGCTATTCAAAGCACATTACAACCAAAAAAAACATGTTTTGAACGTTAAATTAGTTTTGAAATACTAAAAAATCACCATTTATGTAAATTATGCATGATTTGGGTCAACAAAGAATAATGAGACCATCTTTAAACGCTGACCTGACATTTTGCAGCTTTTGATGAAATGCTTATACTTCTGGGGATTGTCGAAGCTGCGGACGAAGGGCCAGACGGCGTCGAGAGGGGCATCGATGCGTTGGGTGATGAGGGAAGTGGTAGTGTTGGGAGAAGCTTCAAATTTGTGGTAATTTTCAATGAGGCCTTCAAGTTCTTGGTATTCCTCTGCCTCTAATCCCTTCAATGGTGACGTTTTCTTGGCGGCCATTACAACACCACAAGAATTTTACATCTATTCTAATTCTGATCTTTCAATGAACACACTGCAACTTGGGGGAATCTTAGACAAAGCTTTGAGCCTTTGCTGACGAACGGATCTCTATATATATTATGTGCAAAACCAGGACAGGAAAGATGTAGCAGTAGATGCACGAGGGACCCCCACTTTCTTTTGGACAACCATGCCCTTGGGATTTCCCATTATTGTATATTCTAGTTTATTAAATAAAAAAAACAAATTTCTTTTCACGAGACCACACTCACTATAACAACCTAAACCCACCGCTAGTAGATATTGTCCTACCTACTACAGGCAGATATTGTTCTAACAGCCCAAGCCCACTGCTAACCTTTCAAGCTTTCCCTCAAGGTTTTTAGAATGTGTCTGTTAGGAGAGGTTTCTACACTCTTATCAATAATAATGCTTCCTTCTCTTTCCCAACCGATGTGGGATCTCACCCTACAGTAGAATAAGTCAATAACTTAGAGAGATATAATGCTATAACAGAACGATGGAAGTTACAGATATATTAATGCATATAGTTGTGCTAATAGTGTTCTAATCCATGAATTATAAATGATTAAATTTTGATTACCATAAGGAATCAAAATAGATGTTCGCATCTGATACTGATTAAACGAACCAGACACACAATAACTATACGAGGAAGGTTCATGTCAATAGCAAAAAGGAGGCTGCTTAGAGAGGCTATTTTGTATGTTTTTAATGAGAAGAAGACAAGACTAAGAGTCATTTAAATTTGGGTCTTACCGAGGTGGTAGCAGCAGAAGCAGCAGTGGCAGCAGCAGCAACAAAACTCATTTTGGGTTTTGACCAACCTAACCATTTGTTATTTATCCATCAAATATTCATACCTTATTCAAATTTGCTGCACACATCTATCTAGCTAGCTGTCATGTGAGGGATCAAAAGCTCACAACTTTCTGCAAATTATAAATGCTCTGCCTCATAAAAGTTCCCAATTTTCAATGCCCTAAGGACATCTGGATCAAAAATAAGACTTTCTATATAGTCTCGAATAATGAAATGGAAGCAAAATTTACTTGCTAATCTCACAAACTTACAAATAAAGATTATACTATACAAAACCTATTGTAATACACAATTCAAACACAGCTGTGAGAATTCAGACTTTTCAGACTCAAATTGCTTAATTCATAAATCATGAGAGAGAGAAGAGAGAGAGAGAGGGCTAAAATGTAAAAGGAGCTGTGGTAAACGTTGGAAAGGCAAAGTTGGAGATTCGTGGATCATGTGAAATGTATAACAAACTCCTACGTGATCTTAACTCCTCTTTGCAGGATTCCTCACACTTTAAACTCAGAAAATAAACAAGAAAGAAAAAAAAATACAATATGAGATTTAAAATGGGTTGATATATCTAGAGGATTGTTGGGAGGGAATACCACATTGACTAATTTAAAGAATGATCATGGGTTTATAAGTACGGAATATATCTCCGTTATTACGAGGCCTTTTGGGTAAGATTAAAGAAAAACCATAAGAGTTTATGCTAAAAGTCCTATCGTAAAGAGTCGTTATTCCTAAGTGTTAATAAAGTTTGATGTTTGAGGTGGTAGAGGGCTATCTTCCATCCAGTACTTGGTTTCTTGTATCAATGCAGAGTTTGAGAAAAAGGAAGTGAAGAGAGACAGCTTTAAACGTGGTCTGCAATCTAGAAATTTCTAGTTTAGCCTGCTTTTTTTTTTTTTTCCTTTATTCCATGTATATCTCAAACACAGCTGGAGCTTGTTTGACTTTGACCAAACAGTTCTACAAGAACAAAACTTGGTTTCTTATTCTAACACATCTCATTCTCATCTAGGCTTGATTACAATGGTTGTTAAGATTTGTGCGCTGGGGATTATTATTATTATTATTATTATTATTAGATAGAGAAATGGGAAAGTGGGGTCAAGGGACAGTCTGGAGGAAACCCAAGAGTGAAGAAAAGAGTTAGAGGTGGTGGGGGTTGAGAAGAGGCATTGGAGGAAGGACTGAAGTGATGGTGTTGGTGTTGGTGTTGGTGTCGGTGCTTACATAAGCCATTGGGGGTGAGAGAGACATCAATCTCGGGCTTATAATGCCTGCCTTTCTCTGCCTCCAATCAAACTCAATGCTGGTTTTGTCCTCACTCATCCCACTAGGACTTGCCTTGGATTTCACCCATCCTACCCTTTACCCCATTATTATATTCAGCCTCCGCCTCAACCTCTAGCACACTGATTTCCTACAACAGTTTCTGGCTCACGGCTCCATTAATATATCAACTCATCTAACTGGATAACTCTTTATTACATATTTTTTAAAAGATCTAATCTCCATCTTATCATATAGTATTCAACTGTCTAAAGCTTTCTTTTTTAAAAATCTATCTCGTATCTAACATGGCATGGTACTACGCTACAAAAACTATAAAAACTTTCTTCAAACTACTTTTTGGTTCTAACCCAACACAGGTAGCTTGAGTTCAAACTCATTTTCTCAAAGTTTCTTCACGTTTTTTTTTCCCTACCTACCTTTGTATCACAAGATCAACCCATAGATTGTTATAGACTCAATGTTATAAAATCTACAATTTATCTAACTACGAACTAGAGATCATTCAAATGCACATCATAAGAAATTAGACGTCATCAACTTAAGTAAGATTATATCCCACTAAGCATATTTATTAGGGTCAAGAAAAATATTTTCACTCGCATCCAAATCGAAGAACAGTACTATGTATAAAAAAAGAATAATCACCTCCAACAGTCACTTGAAGTGTACATGAAAGTATTAAGAAAATCAACTAAACCATTGTCCAAGTATGCTAAGGATTGTCACTCTTGTATCACTGAGTGATTGAAGAAGACGATTGTCCAAGTATGCTAAGGATTCAGAATGTTAATTGGGCTAGCTCAGAAGAGGCTGTCTCTGAATTTCTTTTTAACTCTACCGTGGAAATCATAATGGAAGTGTGGGTGGATATAGATCTTTTATTTGATAGAACTACCATATGATTGTGGGTTCTGTATCCTTCCCTTTCCTCTTATACTCATTTCTTTTGGTTACGTTAAGTATAAGCCACAATAATGCATCTGTTTCATGGCTTAAGTTTTTTACACAATTCCGCTCCAACTTTGTTCATATTCATAGAAGACAAAGTGATTACAGAAAAGTCGTGCCAAATGGCTCATGCTACTGATGTAATATAACAGGAAAACAAAGTAGCTCACTTGGTGACTACATTCTGCCTGGAAAGCTTTCTGTATTTGATTAAACTTTGCTTCCAGAGATTTTCGATTGAATCAGCAATCACTTCAGCGCTAGATTTCATGTAACCACCTGAAAAATGGAATTTAAACATCATCTGTTAACAAACAATACTCCAAGAGACTTAAATAGGCTGATTAGAAGAACCGAAAATAAAAGCATACCCGGCGTCTTTAACAGCAAAAACTGAAAGGGATTTCATGAATCCTGAACATCGCATGATCGAGATCGCAAACAAAGCAGGAAAGAGATGAACAAGTAAACAATCTGGGTCGATTAGAGCTCGATTGACAGGGAGTTGACCGAACCTAGTATGGATTCGGTCCATTTCGGATGAAGGATTTTAAATTTGGAATTTTCTATTTGAGATTGGGATGTGCAATCGGTCTGAGGAATCATAAAATAACAATGGACACGCATTATTATCAAAAGAGAACATTATAATAAAACCAAGCATTATAAAATTTTAGACGGAAAACAGATCTTAATATTTAAACAAATACAATGCTGAAGCTTTCAAATGAACCAAAATAGTATGTTTCTACACGTTATATAAAACTCTATGTTGCTATAAGTTCAAAGTTCAACAAATATGAGCAAACATTCTCTCTCAATGGATGGAGAACCATCACTCGGTGATTCTCAATTACAAATGTTCAACCAAATCTAGCATTCCAACAGGCTTTTTATACAATAAGTACCCATAACAAACCAACCAACCAAAAGGAGAAAAAGAGATGACAGTCCAATCAAGAAGGGCCATCCAACCATGGCAATGCCCAGGCAGCCCACCAGAATAAAGGGAAGGAATGATCTTACAATTGACATGCCATTAACCCAATGCCCCTTGAACAGAATTAGAGCTGCTACATTTATCATGTTCCAACTCATCGATCCATTGTAACAAAGACGGTTCAGACAATTGGCAACAAAGGAGTGGGAGTTGCATGTAAAAAGGTTGTACGACTTATGCTCGAAATACCGTGTACTTGATTGTAGGCCATCGTCCCAGGTAATGGCAGTTCCATATTGTGAATGCTGGTAGCCCTGGTTACATTTATGCGCAGCTAAGCTTGTCGGGAAGCAACACTGCAAAAAAAACAAGGTTTCAATACGATGTTAATGATCCATCATTAAATTTTACACTGTTTACAGAGATAATAACTGGTAAGAGAGACTATGACAGCCATCCTTGAAACAAGATGGCATTGCACCCAGGGGAGAGATAGCTAACAAAGAAAGCGTAGATAGTTTCAGTAAAAAGCAGTACGTATTCACATAGGAAACAGGGCGCTAATTTCACGAAATATTTATGTGAACTGATTGCTATGGACTTACTTTTTCTCGGTCGAGTTGATGGTACCTCGCAACAGAACCAAATGCAAAATCATTGGTATTCACAAAATTTGATCCTGCGAAATCTAGAGTAGCTCCATCCTCTCTGCAAATCCCAACATGGCCAATGAAAGGTGCCAACCAAGAGACAACAGGAAGAGGAGTCCAAACCAAACAGCATGGGAACTTCGCTTGGTCCGGATCGATTGCATCTAGAGGCCAAAATTCATGTTTTATGCCCTGCGTAGAACTGACGAGTTCAATATCATAAACTGCTTGTGGCTTCATTTTAGAATACCTTCCGGGTACCATATAGCTTTGTTAATAATTGGAACAGATGCATCAGGCCACACACTGAGAGAAACTGAATTTGCTTGCAGCTAAAGAAAACAACCAAATCTGCAATCCCTTCATCATCATGGATGCAGGGTTCAGAGTAGTAATCTGTTGCAACACCAAAACTTTCTCAAACGGATGAACAAACAACAGGATTAAAAGGCAAGAACAAATCAAAGTTCATTATTCAAGATCATTACAATGATCAATTGTCAGTTCAGAATATGGCAGACATAAACCATTTCAAGTTCTAATCGAAATTCATTAAACCATGTAACCATCATCAACCTTCCATTATGTCTCTTCTTCGTTTAAAAAATTGCAATTTTACGTTACAAATATTTTCAGTTTAAGGTTCTGTGGCTGATCTAATACTTGACATTTCACAAAAAAAAAAAAAAATTGATCAGGTCAAGAATCTAAGATGAAATTATCCTGTATCAATCGCCAAATGGTTAAAGATCCACATTATTTTTTATTTTCTAACCCCAGCTAACTTCATTTTAATATTAATGATCACTCAAACGTTATCATACTCCATTCTTTGGATTCGTGCATTGATCATGGTACAGTTCGAACTCTTTCATGATATTTCCTTCCACAATGAGCTCACCCCACTGATCGACGGAAAAACCCGCGTGGCCCAATCCTATGATACAACTATAAAACTTCCCAATCTATTAAACATATATAATGTTTCAGGATCTAACGATAGTTCGTCGTATATTTATTCAGTCGAAAGCCTATTTTCAAAATCGGTCAACAACGAAAGATTTATCAATTATCGACTTTGATCTTAAGCCGCAACGAATAAATGTGGATAGATATTCTTCACAATTAAATTCCTCCCATCTGCATCTTCTCATGCCCCTAGATCGAAGATTTTTCTTAAGCACTACTCAGCATTCTAAAGCAGAGATCACAATCCACGAATTAAAATCGGAGCGAGACTACATGATTTTAGGGCCTAAAAAAATCCCAAAAAACACGCAATCAACTCCGTCTTTTTTGTTATATATATATATATAAAAAGGTAATTCAGCGCAGCAAATAGACCTCACAGAAAAACGAAAAGCTACTGAAACTAGAAGGAATAGAAACTCCATTTCTCAGGACTCCTCTACGACTACCGCCGCCAGTCCTTAAGATTTGAGTTGATTAGAACAAAATACATTTGAGAAGAAGAAGAAGAAGTGATGCAAACAAAACAAATTTCAAAGGAAGGAGTGTAGAGCAAAGAAATGAAGCCCGAAACTCACCTGTAATGGTCAGTGAAGAAAGCGTGAGAGTGAGAAAAACAGGGGAACGAAGCAGAGGAAGAAGACGAAATGGTTGTAGTGAAAATGGCCGGATCGTTCATCGCTGAGAATTGAAGCCCGCCACGACCGGTACCATTTATTCCGACTCCCGACAAAAAAAAAAAAAAAAAAAAAAAAAAAAATGATAATTATTCACTTTGCCCAGCCAGAAAGAGAACGGCGGTTGAAGAAGCAGATGCATGAACCCAACCCGGATATTTCCACGTGGAGCCCTCTTAACACATTTAAAATTATTCGCTCCCACATTTAAAAAAAAAAAACAATTTTTATCTCTTTTTTTTAGTATATAGGTTTTTAATATGTTTAACACACCAAAAATTCGAATTTTTAGCTGAATAGTGCATAATTAATTTTTTTAAAAATAATAATAAAAGAAGATTCTAGATAAAAAAATAATAATAAAAATAAATTTTTTAACATGAACAATTATTTCTAAAATGGTCACATGTAATGACGATGATTCAGCCACAAATTTGGACTATGCCTAAAGTATGTGGACAATCGAAATATTACATTGGGAAGCGTGAAGCCGATGGAGATAATTTTATTTATTTATTTATTTATTGAAAAACGGACTGAACAGTAAAAAAAAAGTCGTTGATTGCAAAATTTGTAAACAGGATTTAAGGAAAATTCGACAACAAAAAAGAGAATATAATTAAAGTAAATAATAATTGAACGCAATACAGGTGTCAGCTTCTTATTGGTTAACTATTAAGCAATAGAGGAGCATCTGGACTGAGTCTGTAGAAACTGGTGAGGTGGCTACTGGGCTGGGCTCATTCGGTAGAAACTGGTGCGGTAGCTACTGGGCTGGGCTCATTCTATGATTTGGGCTGGGCTCATTCTATGATTTGGGCTGGGCTCATTATGTGATTTGGGCTTTTCCTTTACAAATTAAGCCTGCCAGTTTCAATCTACTCTGTCATGAAATTAGAAACGTAGGAAACGGAGAAAATAGATAATTTTAAAAAATTATTATTTAAGAAAAAAAATATTAATCAAAACAGTTACCAGCGAAGTGAATGTCATTGAGGAAGATCATCTTCGCCACGCCCACAGAACGCATCAGGCTCGAAAGATCTGGCGGATTCGTCGCTATAAACGCCGGGAATGACTCTGCTGCTGCCGTCATCTGCTGCATATTTTCCGGTGAAGAAAGGCCTCAGCAATTGGCCTCCATCAATGTTGATGAGCACAATAATGGACACAAACAGAGATGCCGCAAGGCTAACGAGAGTGTATTTTAGCCTACTGAGCACCGGCTTCACCTGAGAAGATTTCTAAATTGCAACTGAAACTTGGATTTATGGAGAGGAAGTCGAAATTAGGATCGAGATCGGTTGCTTACAGTGTAGGAACCGAGGAGGCGATCGCGGGCTAAAACTTCGGCGGTTTTTACCCAAATCTGCAAACATGAGCTCTTAATTTCAGAGATGAAATGGAACCTTGATCCTATGAGAAGAAGAAGAAGAAGAAGAACTGTCTGAGTGTACCTGGCCGTCGTACCATCCGGTCTCTTCGTCTGTATAAAGGAAATTTTCAGAACGATGATGAAATTTTTTTCACTAGACATGGAAAGAAAAGAATCCAGTACTATCTTTGAACGAAGAACTGCGATTCTAGGGCTAAAAGTAAGAAACACAGAAATGAGAGTTTACATTCTACAGTCGCACTGAGTAGACGGTTACCGACGTAAGCCCAACCGAGATACATCCTGACAACCGCGATCGTAACGAATAATATTCCACTCGAAACAGCGCAAAGAGATCGACTCAACGGATCCGATTCGACCCCCACGGTGCCGAACCAAGCAACCGGAAGTCCGATGAAGAGCGCAAAGGAAGCACCCGTGGCGACCAATCGAGAACAGTACTCAACTATATCACCGACAGCCCAGGAGAAGGGGAAAGAGGTGGAGAGAGTCTGATATTCGTTAATCGGCAGCTGCTCCGGCGGAACAGGGCAGCCAGTATCCGACGGCATGTTGTTTCCTTTTCGGAAAGAGAAGGAGAGGGATATTCTGGAAGGGGAATTTCGGAGGTGGAATGGTCTTGGGTTTTTGAACGGTGAAATTAGTGGTCTGGGGTTCGGTGCGGACGGAAAGAAAGTCGCCGGCGATGGTTTTCCCGGGAGTATATACATGACTCAGGTCACAGGTATTTGGTTCCCGACGACCGGGCAACGATTTATGCTATGTATCCGGTTGCCCAAACTCTCTATCCAAATTAGATTTTTGGAATGGAAATACATGATAGATTGAGTGGTTCACATCTACCGATCTTGCCATTTGAAATTCATGTTTAAATTTCTACATCTAACGATCTAACGATATTGCACAAACAGCATGTAAATAGCTACAATGTTAGCCATGTTCTTCATTTTTGCTAGAAAAAGAAAGAACAAAATAAAAGAACACAATAAACTTCATATGAATCTTTCTCTTTGCTTTTCATTTTTGTGAGGGTTCGGGGGGTTAAATTTCTTTTACACAGTAATCTGCAGAGACCAAATGTTTACAATTCCCCAAAGGCCTCCGCAGCTAGACACACACAGCTTGAGCATGGGAGTTATTATTTTTCCTTTTTTTTTTTTTTTTTTTTTTTTTTNTTTTTTTTTTCTTCTCTTTTTTTCCCATTCATCTGGGAATTTTCTTACATGTGAATTTAATACAACCTACTACACATGAAGAACTACAATATTTAGAAATGGTAAATCCCTCCACTGCACTTTTAACTAATGCAGCTACCTGTTGTTTTGAAGGATTTGCCATTTCCATTCCTAAATAGGTTTGTGCTGAGCCCCCACTTTGAATGAACTAGCACTTCCCTATCCAGTTTGTAGTGTTTTCAAACAACTTCACTAAAGAAACGAGAACCGAAAAAAGAACCGACATCGGTTGCTCTGACTCTTCGAGCCATCGAACAACTTCTTCGATTTAAATGCAAGTGAATCTTTTCTGTTCACTCCGACATTTGATTCTCGGAGTTTGTTTCCTGAACAAGCCGTTGAAGGCGTCGCAGTCGAGTAATAAGCTGAGAGAACGACGGCCTCAGTTGCGAGTTCCTGTGAAAAGAGTGAAACTTCAAGATATAGATGAAATTAGACGAGAAATATGGGTATTGAAAAAGTTTGAAACTTACGTTTGCCAACAATCGCAAATGATCTGTGCAACTGCAGGATCAACATTTTCTGGAATCTCCAGTCGCCTATTCTGGAATCCAACAGCTCCTACAACCTGCATTGGGTTCAAACCTTTCCATGGTATGCAGCATGTCGTCAACTCCCACAGTATCACACCAAAACTATACACATCGCACCTGTATGTCATACAAGACACTGTCAGTATTGTGTCAAATTTTAGCAAAAGATGTGTCGGGTCAGTTCAATGCCTTGTCGAAACTTACTTCTCGTTGGCTGGTTCGTTCCTTAGAACTTCTGGCGCCATCCATTCAGGCTACAATTAAGTACAAACAATTAGCATTATCGATTGCTATGGAAGTCTCAGATGTGCTAGTTATCAATCTAACTATCAAGGTTATTACCGTTCCAGCAGTCGACTTTGAAGACAGAAATGTGTTCTGCTTGACACGTGACAAACCGAAATCACAAACCTATGAAGCGACAAAGGTTAGATATTAGAAAAGATCAATCTCCCCTACTTGGAAATTGTATGAACAAAATAGTTTCATTTCATGTTACCTTGACAACCCAGTTTTTATCAACAAGCAGATTGGGAGATTTTAGATCTCTATGGACAATGGTCGGATGACTTGTGTGCAAGTAGTTCATTCCTTTGGCCTGGAAAGAAAAATAAAGATTTATCAAAAGAAAAGGAGCAAACCATATTTTGTGGGGGAAGGACTTTCCTTACCACATCAAGAGCCATTTTCAATCGTCTCCCTTCATCGAGTTGAGAGTTGGGACGATGCAGTAACCTATACAAACTTCCCCTGCATTGTTTGTTGGTACATAGACAAAGGATTAGGAGATGATGAATATAGTTTAATTTGCTTTAGATGCAGTAACCCAGCTCATGCTAACAAGGCTTCTCGACAACGACATAACTCGTGCACAGAGATATCTAAAACGAGTGTTCGAGGTAGGTAGCTTGTAAAAGCCTTATCCATAATCACTCCTCAAGGGAAAAAACTAAGTGCTTCTTCAAACTCATATGAAGATACCTTTTCAGTTTTCAGTAACAGAACAGAATACAGGAAGAATATTTATGTACATTTTTCAGAAAGTTTGTGCTATTTCATGAAACCCAATACTGATAATGCGACCAGACATGATATTTGCATTAACATCAACCATTCAACATTTAAATCCTTTTGGTGACATTGAGAATAAGCATGATACCTCAACGTAACATTGACCCACAGCAGCTTCTCAGTAAAAGAAGTAAATCTTATATAAAATCATGATAGAAATTAAATTACATTGCAGCATTTATCTACAGAACATGGAACGACGTAATCGTTAAGCTGAAATAATGTTAAAGAAGAACAATAAAGAAGCAACATAATCAACCTGGGTAGAAACTCTGTAAGGATAGAGAAATGTGGAGGGCGAGTGACTGCTCCCATGAAAAGGACGACATTAGGATGCCTCAGTCTTAACATGATTTCAACCTGCATTAATAAGCAGGAGCTTAACGATATCAAGGAAAGCTTTTAAAGTTTAAAGAGATTATTATCGATTAACAAATCTCACAAACAAAAATTAGAGCCAGCTGCAAATATAGCATACTAGAATACTAGCATACTGCAGAAATAATTTAACCGCCCAAGCCCACCGCTAGCAGCTATTGTCCTTTTTGAGCTTCCCCTCAAGGTTTTAAAACGTGTCTGCTAGGGAGAGGTTTTCATGCTAAGGAATGCTTTGTTCTCCTCTGGCTTTCCCTTCTGGACTTCCCCTCAAGGTTTTAAAACGCGTCTGCTAGGGAGAGATTTCTACACCCCATATAAGGAATGTTTCGTTCTCCTCTCCATCCGAGATGAGATCTCACAAATAAGCCCAATGAAAAATATTTGTAAATACGTAAAAATTTTAAACATGCAAGAGTAGGCAAGACTTGGATGGTAATCATCTACTCTTAAGATATAAGTTAAGAAATGATTGAATCAAAATTATTTGACAGAGATGATGGTAATGGATAATGGATCCAAAAATTCATTGAGCAACCAGATCAACCAGATCTTCCAGACCCAATTCTGAACCTTCAAAACAAAATTTCCAGTCTTCAACGTCTCTGCCTGTGCTTTCATAACCACTTTTAAATGTTAGCTACAATTCTCTATTTTTTCCACTATGCTTCCCAAATTTCCCCTATTTGTTCATTTTCCAGTTCCAAACAAGGGCATTTGGATCTTAAAAATGCTAATTGATTGGGTTTTTAGAAAAAAAAAAACCCTGTACTAGCATTTACTTTAAGAACAATACAGATAAAACCAGCTCAAATTTTCCAAACAATAACATAAAAGTTGGAAGTCGTAACTTACTTCACATTTTAATTGAACTAAAGCAGCACCAGACAAATCTTGGTCCAAGAACTTCTTCACAGCAACTTCCTGTAATTTAAAATAGCTAAATTAAAACTCCAACTCTGACAAAAAGAAACTCGAAGCAACGCATACGCTTATCTGTTGAAACTTACAGTGCCATTCCAATCTGCTCGATAAACCTCACCATATGAGCCTGGTATAAGAGGAAGGCCATTAAGTTATTCTTCATTTCAAAAATATCATGGATATCTAGAAAGACAAAACTATGAAGTAGATTGAAAGTACAATGATCATTGAACAGCAATCTCCACCTTTATACCATTAAGAAAACCCAAGGACTTGTTCTGAAAACTGTTTTCAGAATAATTTTCTGTTCTTTAAAACATTAATGTTAAAATATATTTGAATAGCTGTTATTTTAACAGCATCATTTTTTTTCTTTAGTGAGTCAGTTAGTGTCCTATTTTTACCTAAAAAGGACGGATACTTTAGTTTGACTAGCGTGTCAAGACTAACTCGTGTCAAACACTTGGATGCTCCGGCACTTGTTAGACACATGTTGAACACTGTGTCTTGTGTCCGTATTTGTTCTAAAGTCAATGGGAAATCACATTAACCTATACAGGTTATCTGATCAATGTTTGAAAATAACCTTGAAACAAACAGAAACCCATTCTAAAGTGGTTTCCCAAACAAACTGTGTCAGATATGAACGTTATCAGTGATAATTAAATCTACAGTTTCATATTCACCTAAAATTTGATTGGACCCAACTGATAAAGACAGAACCAAAATGATAATTCATTGAGACTAGAAGTGGCTTACCAATACCAATACGTTCACCAATGTGAAGATCCTCCCAAGGAATTTCCCATTCTGCAACCTCACCTAATATTGGGTCAATTGTCTCACTGCGGACATCACTAGCACGCTGGTTACCATTATCAATTTCTAACAAATTTTCATGCGGATTTTCACGCAAATCGAAGCACTGAAGAGTTCCATCACTCTTATCTTTCAAAAATCTTCTTTCTTCACTCACGAAGACACTTCCTAATTGTCTGTTATGAGAGTCAGCATCAGATGCCAACGAAACACCACCCACGTGCTCACGATGAAAAGTTCCATTAACATCAGCCAATTTGCCTGTTTCTCCATTAACATCGACGAACACAAATCTGTTGTTTTCCATATTGTGGGGCCAAAATATGCTGTGCTTGTTTGCATTTGCCTCGGGTGTTTGTTCTTCAGATGATCCCTCAGCAGACACTCTCTGCTTATTTCCATGGACAACATTGTTCAAAAACTCTGATTCCGTAGAAGTAGCAGAAGACTGTCCGTGGCTTGCTAAAATATAAGGGTGGCACTGAAGCCCAACGTCTACGCCTTTTCCATCGATTGGATACATTTGGAAAGTTTCTTTGCTTTCACCATTACCCTGGGAGTCTATATCTGAAAACAAATCTGCAGGAGGTGATGCACCACTTTCTAACAAGACAGCATGCAATTTCTGAGCAAACTCTGGGTTCTTTGCAGCATTTATGACATACTTCGACACTTTTTTCACTTTCTTTTGTGCAGATGCGGACTGATCACATGCACCTGATGAATTTTCACACGCGCTGCTTTCTAATTCTATAAGCTTCACAAAATCATAGTCAGAACTCCCAGTTTGAATTTCTTCAATGAAGCTCCTAATATTTTCTTTTGATTGAGCATCTAAATCTGAAGCTTCTTTGGATATTAAGTTGCAAATATTTGCTACTTCATCTTGAGTAGATGCCATCGACACCGCTTTAGATCCTTCATTTTGTAAAACTGTCGTATCTTCAGGAATTTCGATAACATCTGCAGGCCTCCTATCAAAGCTATAATTCGAAAATTGACAGCTGGGTGCCTCTGAGGGAATTAGCGTGCCTGGAGCACCCATAAGATCAATAATATATTCACTGCGTCATAAAATAAATCATATGTAAATATTAGAGCTCCGTGTAATTCTATAAGTATTCACTTAGATTGGTACGAATATAAAAGATCGGGCAAGCACCTCATTACTTTTTTCATGAACAAACACGAAATGAAGAGCATGGTACATTAGTTTGCAGAAAACCTAGAACTAGAAGAGAGGCTTATTTAGGTGCATCAGATAGGAGTAGACATCCCAAATGAGTCGGTTACCAACACTATCTCAGAGGAGTATTTCTACTACGACCTAGAACGAACCAATAGACTTAAATCAACAAAATGGAACCAAGATGTGAACAGATTCGTAAATCAACAAAATGGAACCAAGATGTGAACAGATTCGTAAATCAACAAAATGGAACCAAGATGTGAACAGCTGCGAATCGAGAAAATTAAAAGGGTCCAGATAGAGAAATCCACTATATTTCTGTAAGATATTGTATACTAGACAATAAAGAGATTCAATCATCTATAATTACCTTCCATTATCAATTTTGATCATGTTCACAGCTCCGTCATCGGTACCAGTGTAGTAGCTTCCTTTGACAAGTATGCATGGAAGATTAATCCTATCAGCTAGTACCTAATACCAAAATTATTTAGTAAGAAACTTCAACCAAAAACTAAAGGTAAAAGGCAAAGTTTGAAAAGCTTAAGAATTCACATGGCCGTGATTATTAAAGCAGATAGCACCAGCCTCAAGAAACTAATGGTAAAAGGCATAAAATGGAGAGTTTGCAACCTTGAAAAGCAAAGCTCGATGACGTGCAAGTCCAATATCAAGACGACCGAGTGGTAGAATAATCGTGTTCAGAGAACTACGCATTTCATAACTCCTGAGGGTCCACCTTCTCAACATTTCTTCAGCATCTTCAACAGGACCACCCATTCTAGCCACGACTAGATCAGCAATCTTTTGAACCAGTCCACTTAAAACGAAGCCATACTCAGAAACTCTACATTCCATGAATATGTTATATGCTTGTCTTTCCAAACGTTGAAGCTCGGAATCAAGCAAGCGGTTAACCAAAATCACTTCATAATCAATATCACTTGTCACGCATATTTCTTTAAGATCGACTAACAGTGGCATCTTTCCTCGGGTGCTAGAATTTGTAGTAATGCCATATAAGTCGTAAAATCCATCCATCACTTTTTCATCATAATTTACAACATTATAGCTCTGCATTGGTAGATAAAATAGTTTAAAAAAACTGCTGTTGCCATGACGAATAATATCAATAATACACTGCATTTAACAATACATTCACAAACTAGTAAATATGAACATATAGATTTGTAAACATAAAAAAACTAGTAACTAATTCTCATTTAACCATAATTGAAGGATGTAACTCCTTATATAATCAAAGTTTATATTTATGGCAAATGAAAGAACAAACCCCTTTCCAGCATCCAAGATATACCAAATATCCCCGTCAAAACAACTCCAAAAGAAAACCTTATGTAACAGCCCAAGCCCACCGCTAGCAAATATTATCCTCTTTGAGCTTTCCCTTTCGGGTTTCCCCTCAAGGCTTTTAAAATGCATCTGCCAGGAAGAGATTTCCACACCCTTATAAGGAATGTTTCGGTTCCGGTTCTCCTCTCCAACCGATGTGAGATTTCACAATTCACCCCCCTTGTGGGCCCAGCGTCCTTGCTGGCACACCGCCCGGGGTCTAGCTCTGATACCATTTGTAACAACTCAAGCCCACCGCTAGCAGATATTGTTCTTAAAATGTGTCTGCCAGAGAGATGTTTCCACACTAATAAATGTGTCGTTCTCCTCTCCAACCGACGTGGGATCTCACACCTTAGGTTCAAGTAGGTGGCATTTCAAGCGAAACCATAAATTAATCGTTGATATGATACGAACACCAAGCACCAAATTCAAAGTGACTTAACCCCAAAAGAAGAATCAGAGACTAAATCAAAAAAATATAGGGTCAACTCTACTAAAACTGATAAACCTGGCCCCAACCTCACTTTGAAAACGAGAAAGTGAAAAATCCCCATAACCATAATTCCCCAATCCAGTAGCAGTTAAATGGAACACGAGTTGCAAAATAGCAATTCCCCACTCAGCATTCAAACCGATGACCTAATATGCAAAGTTTTTTAAAACTGAAACTGAGACATAGCCAATCTAATGGCAATTTAGCACGTAATAGCAATTGCTCAAAAATCCAATGCCAAGAGGGAAAGAAATCCCCAGAACCGAAAGCTGACAGCAATTGAAACATAATTGAAATTGCAATTCGCGGTATTGAACAATCAAAACGTAGAAGTTGAACGATGGGAACAAGAAATGCCCAAATTCAAAAAAATTAAATGCAAGATAACTGGAAAAATACCCAATACTGAAGCGAGAGAAATTCGGCAAGAGCTTGACTGCCGGAGATTGAAGGCGAACAGCCAAGACTCATCCGCTTGGCGGCATCGATCTGAGCGGATTCAGTGTCCTGTCTCGAATCAGGATCGGAAGCGCTAATCGCCATAGCCAATTGTACCTGAAACTCCTCCTCCAAGGCATTGAAATCCACGCACCCATCGCCCACATCCCCAGAAGTCACCTGATCAACGACTGATTCAACGGCCTCCAATCTCCCCATTGTAGTGGAAGCCGCCATAGACAGAGACGAGGATGACCCAGAAGAAGATGAACCAGATGGATTACTATTGGGGCTTGGGCCTGGACTGGGGCTCGAACTGGGTCGCGTCACAGGTCGAGCATCGTTCAATCGCTGGTGCTCATTAAATCCCCCACCGATGTGAAGCTTTCGAAGAAGATGTTTCATTCTCGACATCGATCATCAAGCCACAACACAACACCCTCCCTATCTATCTATCTATCTATCTATCGATCTCTTCATACACAAGGTTCACAAATACGCCTTTTCTTCCTCTTTCCCCCAACCCCCCACCTTTAGTTCTACCTGTATACGCTAAAACCTACGCCCACCATCAGCTCATCAAATAAACTCAGAAAACCACAGATTATTCAGTTAACATGGCTACCTTCCTTCCTCAAGCTAATACCATTCTACACCTTCCACGCCCCCAATTAGCTCATTTCGCTCCCTTCCCCGTCTCTTCCATTCCTTTTTGTTTTTTGTTTTGTTTTTTTTTTTTTTTTTCTTCTTCTCAAGTCAATGACGCCATCTCGATCCTCTGCGATCACATCCACCACTCTTCCATTGACCTCTCTTCATCCTGACCCTTGATTCCTTCCAAGTCCATGCCTTTATTAACACCCTGATGAAATTGTTGAACTGGGTCCCATCTCTGTCGGTTCAACTCCATTTTCAGCTTCATCTCAACCGTCCGATCAAACAGTGGCAAGCGGGTTTAACGCTGTAATGAAGTAGACAATTGAAGCAAAACAGTCAATTTGATTTTCTTATTAATTATTATCAATTCGGAATCTTAAGAAAGTACGCGGATCGGACAGTTAGCATCATCTGAGGTTACATGATATGATAATTGATATTCAACTTCGCTAGATATGTGCAATCAAGGAAATCAAAAAATAAAAATAAAAGATTTATTTAAAAAAAAAATTTGTAAAGCAGCCCTCCCTTTTAACTTGAAATTCAAAATTTGCCTCCCGTGGGGATTTGCCAGCTCATTTCTTACGTGTCCTTATCCAATACTGAAATTTCCCAAACCTCGTACCATTGCTTTTAACTCTATTTGTTTTAATTATTTCGTTTAAATTCTCGGTGTTTTCTATTTCATTATATAGATTAAATAATTTGACATGAATTTCTATAAAGAATCAAAGTATTAATGTGTTTGGATAAGAGGAGAACGGTTACAAACTTACAATACAGCTTACCACGTTGGAGTTCCCGCGTCCACAAATATTACTAAAAAAAAAACCACAAGTTTAAATAATAATAATAACAATAATAGGCTAAAAAATTAAAGTTAAAATTAAAATTAAACCCTTCTTAGATTTACCAAATTTGTATTAATTATCCTAAACATGAATAATTAGTCAATAATTAAGATGTTAAACATGAATCTCATGAAGAATGATGAGATTGGTAAACGGTAGCAGCCGCAGGGTGATGATGGGCCTGGGAATCATGAACAGATGAGATTTAAATGATTGCATATGAAGCTGAATTGTGAGTAAAGGTAGGTGAACCAAATTTCAACTTTTAAGCATGACCAACCATGCCTGATTTCGTGTAGTATAATTTGTCCTAACCCAACATGACACTAAAACACAATAGACATATTTGAACGAGATGTGGTTTGATTTAGCCCTCCTAAAGATAAGATTCCGATCAAAGGTATAATTATTAAAAGAAAAGCCAAACAATGCAGCAAGTAGGTAACCAACCAAAACTTGGGAGTTTATAGCCACGAGGTTGGAAAAGCTGCTGATTTTCGCCAGCCACAGATGATGGTTTCTTCCAGAGAACCCTACAATTGAAGCTACTTTTAAGATAATTGGATCAAAATTACTATCATAGAATACTACAAGATATGCATGACAAACGCCCATTTAAGCTCGAACGAAAGGACTTGTAGAGAAGCCCAGCCTGTAACTTTGCCTGCCAGAATCATTCCTACGGGCACCTTCTCCTTCTGAATTGGAGCAATTAATATCTAACCCGGTGAAGACGTGCATACCTAAATCTGTCCAAGTAAATCCGTTAACGACACAGAATTTACTTGAAATTATGAGTAATAAAAGTAAATTAAACATAGAGAGAGAGAGTTGTTCCATTTTCAATGTATGACACTCCTTGATTTCACTTTCTAATGGATACCAACTAGGAGAGTGCCTAGAAATGGAATGGCCACGCATTCATGGCGCATGAAACCTGGCGCCCCGACAGTATTCATGCTGAAATTTTGGTATGAAACAGCAATCAGCCAGAATCTTGAGAGTCATGTCATTCAATCATTTCATGCAAGATTTTTTTCTAATTGAGCAAAGGGAAAAAGGCTATGAAGCCAGAAGCTTGAAAATTTTTGTCATTCAATCATTTCATGGATGCTTTTCTTAAACTGAGAAAAGAGAAAAAGGGCTATGAGGGCACTGGGGATAGTTGCTCAACATGTGCGGGGAGAGTAAAGTTCCATACGTTTCATTTTCTCCCCACAGTGAAAAGAATCTCATGAGGAAAAGCTCTTCAAGGGATTGGTATTAGTAATGTCACTCTGACCTTAGAAGCCAGATGAATGGAACTAGAGAGCGGGGGACCAGGAGTGAGATTGCAGAGATGATTATGAAAATGAAAATGTAGGAGGTCATAAGGGGCGGCCCCATTGGCAAGGGCTTGGGGTCTCTGGGTCACACCAGCTTAGATGTATCAAGTTCAAGCCATTGAGAGCACTTAATACCATAATCCCTCGATGTCTCCCGGATTCGGACCTTCAGGCGAGCACGGGTGCTCCCGGGTATTGGGGAGCAAAGCTCTGACACCCAAAAAAATCTATTAAAATGTTAAGATGTCAGCAAAATTATCACATCTGGTACTAAGCGGCTGTGGTATTCAGTGGGAACTATTATGCATTAAGAGACATGTTCAAGATAGAAAAACAACTAATACGCAATGTAACAGCAGAAGATTACCTAGAAACAGGATAAGATAAAGAGGGATAACCTCACATTCAAGTATTCAAATGCATATCCAGTGGCATAGCAACTTGAACCACCGAAGGCAAGAATCTAAAATTCATATGGTCTTCCTTTAATTCCTCATACTGATGTTCTCCTAAAAAGAAATTCCTAGGAAAATTTTCATTTAGAACATAGCAGTGCCAGCAGAAATAGTCCAACTTGCTGACACTGAGATAATACACAAGTTGTAATGACGGTCCCCTCTAACCTGCAAAGTTTTTAGACATCAGCTGTGCAGTTCAAATGGACCCTTAGCTTATATGAAAAGTAGATGTCAATACAAACAAATAATGCAAAACTATGCACTACGATGTTCCTAAACGATTATGACATGTGAACCAAGCTTATTTCATCTAAATGATACCTACAAGGGTACTGAAATGGATAGAAATAAACTATGCAATCTCATATTAAGAAATCTAATCTCCTAATTGAGTGAAATCATAGCTGCTCACTGTTTAGATCCCTATCAGAGTATCATCGGTATGAAGTAGAAGGCTAAATCTGCTCTATTTCTTCGTTTAATTTAGGAATTCTCAAAAGAAAGAAGAGAGGCAGAGCAAGCATAGAAAAGAACCAACGGTATAGCTTTTCTTAATTTCTAGGGAATTGAATGATCTAAATAGAAAGTTGATCTATTTGAAAAGAAATTATCGATGCATCAGCAAGTGGAAAGTGCAAAACCAAGTGGATTCTTCTGAACAAGTTGTGATACAACAAGGAATAAAATGTGCCTGTTCATTCATACGCAAAACTGAAAGGGTAGATCTAGAACAAGCTTGTTTTTAACATTTCTGAGGTTGAATCAGAATCTTGTAAAAGGAATCACTAAATAACCTCGAGTATGGTCAAAATGGTTGGTCCCAAAAAGTTTGAACAATTATCAGAATCATTTCAAAATTTATATTTCATTAATCACACAATAATTTAATAGAACTATACTGTCTCAAAGCGAAGATCCTTTCATTACCCGCCATAAACGGTACCCAGACGTACAGTACAAATGCAGAACAAGAAGTGCCGGTAAACTCGTCCTTCATAATGTGTTAATCCTTATTTTTTTTCCATTACCACACGCAGAGCAGGCCTTCCTGAAGAATCAACACACTCACAGATCTCCCTAACAGTCATCCTTCTAAACTGTTCGGAGCGACAAGAAGTCATGATCGGTAAGCCTTAATTGACGTTAATCATAAAAGAACGTAAATATCAGCCCACGAATAGAGCGAAAATCTCCCTAACCATCCTAACATCATGCCTCAAACCTGTCTATCCCCCATTCACCGGTAGGCTTCAACATTGGTTAGATTATTTCGAGGCACATGTCAGCGCCTCGAAAGAAGCCGATCGAATCCGCCTGGCATGGAATCCGATTCAAGAACTCAAAGCATGCAATGACTAAAAATGGCGATGAGGACGGAGCATACCTCAACTGCGTAGAAGATTCAACCATTATGTAGCGGTTCCCTACGGAGGCCACGGCAATCGCCAGGTTCGCCGGAAATCTAAAGTTAACCAACAACCAAGAATACCCTGCGCGCGTTAAAAGAATGCAAATCCGATGACAACTTCATTCAACAATTGGTTCAAATATATATACAGAACAGAAGACAAAAACAGAACAAATTGGGCCTTCAAACACGAAAAAGCCGATGCTATAACTGTCCTCCCTCGATCGATTGTTATTTTTAGTTTCTATATTTTTATTTAAATGTAAATTTTAGATTTTCTTTTTTTCTTTTTTCCTTCTAGCCACAGAGTCTGGAAGCTTGGACCCTAGTGGATAGATTGTGAGATCTCACGTGATTGAAGATGAGTCTACCATGTCTATGGGGACTAGTCTTGTAAAAGTGTTCAAATATCTTCTTAATACATAACAGACTAAAGCAGACCATGTCTATTAACAGTAGACTTAAACTATTACAAATACGTTTAACATTTGTAATATTTGTAGAGTCGTCTCCAGAGTGAAAAAAAAAAAATTATTGATATAAATAGTATAAATAGGTTACTAAATAAATAATTACGACTTTATAATTTTTTTTTTTAAATAATTTTTAGACTTAATTTAAAATTAGAGAAAAAAAAAAACAAATAATAAGGAGGGTGGGTAAACAACAATAGTACATGTAGTACATGTAGTCGCTGTTGAGATATGGGCTGGGCCATAAATGGGGCCTAATCAAGAGCAGCAGTAGTATCCGTCAAGGCTGGATATTCTGCCCAATCACCACACCCCAATATCATAATTGAAAGAAACTAATAGGAATGGAATTTTTTAATTTTAAAATTATTAATAACTCTTCAAAGTCTTAAATTAAAATAAATAAATGCAAGGCCTAGCCGATGTAAGATCTCTTATTATTTGAACGTGAGATCCACTCTGAACCAATCCCATCCCAAAACGAGGAAAAATCTTTACAAAAGTACCCAATTACTCTATATCTCAGGTCGACATTAACTTGAACTTAGTACTAACTTAATTTTCAAAGTGTACGATAAAATATATCATGTGAATACTTGCGTAACATTTATATATATTTTTTAGTCTTATCCTATAGTTTGCAGCTCAAGGATACCATGTTACGTGTCACAAGTGAAATTAAAATACATGTATTTGATGTCATACTTAAAATCCAAATATTCATGACCTCGTCACACGCGTTAATGTTTTTATGTTTTTAATATATTTATAGAGTAAAAATAAATTGTACATTTTTTTTTGTATGAGTATTATTTTATGTTCCAAAAGTCAACTTGTAGTGTCCAATATTTTAATTATTAACAAAAGTAGCAGTAGCTCACTTTAGCCAATAAAATATAATAACTACATAAATATTAAATAAGTATTTATTTAGTTAATTTTATTTTATATGATAAAGCACATAACTAAAAAAAAGTATTTATGTCGTGGCTTATTAGAAAAATACTAAATTTATATTTATGTGAATTTTATAAAAAAAAAATATATTTTTAAATTATAAAATATGTTTTAGTTGGATTTAAATAAAGTTATTTAATAAATAATTAAAAATAGATAAGTTTTGAGCCATTAAAAATAACACCGTAATTAACCCTTAAAATAAAGACAATTAAAACGGACCGTACGACCAACGTAGGAAATGTTGGCAATAAAAAGTCTCTTAATTAAGAGTTAAAAAGACAAATTATGACGATGACACAAAACGCAGCGTTTTGTAGTCACTGGCCGCAGTTGATGCCTTGTCCCCATCACCCCACTTTAGTAAATGCCAATTACGACCTCACGTTTACCAAAAAAAAAAAAAAAAAAAAAAAAAAAAAAAAAAAAAAAAAAAAAAANAAAAAAAAAAGGAAAGAGAGAGAAACCTATACATTACCTCTTTCTTTCTTGTCTGTTTCTCACAGACCAATAAGAAACAGCCACGTACATCTCCACCTAGCGAAATGGAAAATAATCATTAAAAAAAAAAAAAAAAAAAAAAAAAAAAAAAAAAAAAAAAAAAAAAAAAANCGCTCTCACTCCCATTTCCTCTCCCATCTCTGTGCCTCGCTTCCGCCATGTTCGCCGAATCGGTTTCTTCCACTCTCTCCATATGGACCTCCGTCAACAGTTGGTTCACTCCCACTGTTCTCTTCGTCGTCCTCAACCTTGTGATCGGCACCATTGCTATTGCATCCAACTTAGGCGGCCCTCAAGGACCTACTCAACGCCGTCCTTCCGACCCTGACCATCCTCAGTATCTCCAGAGATCTCCTTCTATGCTTCAGAGGCTGAAATCGATTAATCTTTATGCTTATAGATCCGAAGAGCCGGCGACTGTGTTCGAGAAACCGCCTGAAACCGACACTCGTTACGCTAATTTCGAGCATCCGCAACTGGTTAGATCTCCTTCTGTACTTCAGCGGCTTAAGTTTAGTTTCTCAGGCTACAAACCGGAGGAGTCTTTCCAATCTCCGCCGCCGGAAACTGTATTCGATAAATCGCCTGGAATCGACACTCATTACGGTAATTTCGAACATCCGCAACTGGTTAGATCTCCTTCTATGCTTCAGCGGCTCAAGTTTAACTTCTATGGCTCTAAATCCGAGGAGTCTTTCGAATCTCCGCCTCCGTCTGTTCCTGCGGTTCAGAAAATCGAGGATGTCCAGATCCGTCGGAGGGAGGATGAGTCGAAACGAGTGGAGGAAGAGGAGGATGAAGATGACGAACAGTCTATGGAAGAGGTTTACAGCAAACTCCATGGCGATCACTTCACGAGGACGAAATCCGACACGATGCCGAGTGCGGGTGAGTTTCCGACGAAATTAGCAAGGAAGATGAAGAAATCGGCGAGTTCGAAATCTGCATTCTCGCATTTCGAAGCGGATGAAATCGTGGAGAGTCGCCGTCCAGCGACAGTGAAAGAAGGAAAAGAGAAAATGACGGAAATAGACGACGAAGTGGACGCTAAGGCGGACGACTTCATCAACAAATTCAAGCAACAGTTGAAGTTGCAGAGGCTGGAATCCATACTCAAGTACAAGGAGATTGTCGGCAGAGGGAATGCGAAATAGGCAAGGTAAATAAAAGTAATTTTCAATTGTCTTGGGGTGAGATTTCTAATTTTTTATATTCTCAAGGATTAGTTTGAAATTTCAAGTTTTATAAAATGGACTCCACCACCTAAAGCCTACAAGAAAAAGAAAAGAAAAGAAAAGAAAAGAAAAGCAGATCTAGCGTTGTTTTTATTTCCCTCTTTGTAACTTTTATTTCCGGAATTATTTTCTTTAATGTCCTTCACCTATTTTCAAGTTTTATTGTTCCACCTTCCAAATCTGACAGCCAGGTCAGTTTATCGGCACAATAGCCAAAGGGAGGGAGGGAGGGGTAGTTTGGGAAATAGATGTAAATGTCGCTCGTGGGGGAAACCGCCTCTTCACATTGGGCTGAGCCATTAAATTTTATTTTAAAAGATTATTAGAGTAAATGTTAAACGGGTAACGACAAATTTTGTTTTTAATGTTTAATTTGGCAATTGAATATGAACGGTTGAGATTAAGGAAAATAATTAAATTTGGAAAAGCATATTATGCTTAATTGCGGTGGAAGTAACGTGCCAATTGAAACAGCCTGGCCGATTGGAGGCCATTTGTATTCAACGTATGATAACCCTAAAGGAATGGATCCCAAATCCACCTCCAAAGTTTAATGCTTCCAAATCATTTAGCTTTAATTATATATTATTCTCAGTTTATTCTGCCTACTTTACTCATATTTCAACAACTGGGCCAGGCCCAATTCTGTTGCAATGGACCTTGTTGATTGGATTCCTTGTAACATAGGGCAGAAGGTTAGCCCATTTCAACAACTGGGCCAGGCCCAATTCTGTTGCAATGGACCTTGTTTATTGGATTCCTTGTAACATAGGGCAGAATGTTAGCTCATTTTCAACAAATGGGCCAGGCCCAATCCTGTTGCAATGGACCTTGTTTATTGGGTTCCTAGTAACATAGGTCAAAATGTTGGCCCATTTCAACAACTGGGCCAGGCCCAATTCTGTTGCAGTGGACCATGTTTATTGGATTCCTTGCAACCCCGAAATATGTCCTCTGACTAGAAAGCAACACGTCTTCATGACCTGAAAAGTTTAGGTAAACTTAATTTCAATAAATTTATTCTTCTAAAAAAATATTGCTATCATATCATATCATATCAAATGTAGATTGTTAGGTAGATAAATATTTTATGCCTCAAAGTACAAGAAAAATCAACCATTAATAATTATGAGAAGAAATGGATTAAACTTTATTCATATCATAATTATTATTTATTTTTATAATTTACTGTTTACCTTGCTTTTCATAAGTACAGTCTGACTACTCGAAGCTACTCTGTACTTTTCTTTTTCCAGCTCTTTTGGATCCAATCAGTGTAAGCTTTATTTTATTATTTTTATTTTTAGAAATCTTTATTCTTTCCTATATATGTGTTTTTTTTTCCTCGATATATAACTCAATTATTGTTGGACATGAAAGAATATTGAATTGTTTATTTTTTTTAATAATTTAAAGGTTTATTTTGAAAACAAAAAGGGAGATAATTGGTATTTTATTTTATTTGATTTACTGGAGGGCTTGTACTGAAAAAGTGTCGGTGGTTCAAGTACATCTCAAAGGGTAAAAATAATTACATTGAAAAAAAAAAAAAGGAAAAAATGTCAGCTCTTAATTATTGTAATTTAATAGTGTAATTACTGACTTTGTGTCTAAGCAAATCTATCCAACCTACTGATTAATTGATTAGGATTAGTGAGCTAATCACTGGTCCCCACTCATTCCATTATTTATTTATTTATTTTTAATTACTGCCATCATCCAATCAACTGCTCGGAAGGTGTAATTTAAATGGTAATTGTAAGCTGTAACCGTTGGATCTAAGAAGAAACATGCATGGGCCCCGCCTCCCATTTCTGTAACATTGTCCATTCACATGTCTTGACTTGCCAGGTCAGCTCTTATTCATTTTTTAATTTTAATTTTAATTTTATCCAACAACTTACTAAATAGGTTAGACTTTTGTTTGAAATTGCAAGTACTTTCAGGGACTTTGAGATTAGACTAATTTGAAATAAATCTTCAACATCAAAAAAACAAAAATAAAAAACAAAATACTAATTAAAAAACATATCTAAGCTTCATAGGATCTTTCTGTCCAGGTGCAGGTAGTCCGCGTCTTCACAGACATGTCTATTTCACTGAGCCTCTCTCCGAGACAATGCCCAAATCGTTATGCCTTTCGCGGGGGTCCAAACTTACCCGACAAAGAATTTCGCTACCTTAGAACCGTTATAGTTACAACCGCCATTCACCGGGGCTTCGATCGCTGGCTCCTCTGTCATTAGGTCACCAACTTCCTTGACCTTCCGGCACAGTCCCCATACATGGTGTTACAACTTTGCGGAGACCTGTGTTTTTTGTAAACAGTCGCCCGGGCCTAGTCACTGCAACCCCATTTGTGGAATCATTTTAACATAATTTGTTCTCACTCACGTTTAGTTATCATACTCTAGTTATATGTGTTGGAGGGTAGAATAGTAATTGTATTGAAATAAGTTGGGTTTAGATTTAGGGGTTAAAAAGGAAGCTTGGAATTGAAGTTAAGAGAGGGAAAGAGAAAGGGAAGAGGAAGAAGGAAGATAGAAAGAAAGCAATCCAAGCAATTCACAGATTCCCTCTCCCCCAACCCCCAATTCTCTGAGTGACTTCTACTGAACCAACCAACAACTTTTCGCTCCACAGTCTTTACTCTCTCTCCTCCTCTCTTTCTCTCTCTACTCTTCTTCTTCTTCTTCTTCTTCTTCTTCTTCTTCTTCTTCTTAACTTCCTCTGTTCCTCAATCTCCCGATTCCCAATTCCCCTTTCTAATCCGATCTCAAATCAGCCCCTCATTGCCATGCAGAACGGCGCCCACCCTCCCCCCAAACCGGCCGTCAATGGCTCCGCCGCCCCACCTGCCGCCAACGGCACCGCACCGGCTTCCGGTGGGAAACCACAGTTCCGTCAACAGCCCTACCGTCCCCCTCCATACCGACACCACCGCAATCACCACCGGAGCCGTCGCAATCTCTGCTGCTGCTTCTGCTTTTGGACCATCATCATCGTCCTAGGGCTCGCTCTTTTAGCCGCCATTGCCGGCGCTGCCCTCTACGTCCTGTACCGCCCTCACCGCCCTCAATTCACAATCTCCTCCCTCCGAATTTCAAAGCTCAATCTCACCACCGCCGCCGATTCCTCCGCCTCTCACGTCTCATCCCTCTTCAATCTCACCCTCTCATCCTTCAACCCTAATTCCCACATCACCTTCGCCTACGACCCCTTCACTCTCTCCTGCTTCTCCAATTCCGTCCTCCTCGCCAATGGCTCGATCCCGGCTTTCACCAGCGCCACAAAGAACCAAACGGTATTCCGATCCTTAATGTCCGGCGCCGAAGATCTGGACGCAGATTCCGTTACGAGCCTCAGATCGGATCTGAAGAAGAAAGGAGGCGCCCCTCTGACGATCGAGATGGATACGAAAGTGAAGGTGAAAATCGGAGGAGTGAACAGCAAAAAGGTCGGAATCAGAGTGACATGTGAAGGAATTAAAGGAACACCGCCGAAGGGGAAACAGCCGACGGTAGCCCCCGTCTCCGACGCCGATTGCAAGGTTGATCTCCGAATCAAGATCTGGATATTCACTCTCTAATTAGTCGGTAACAAATATTATATAATATTTTTTTCCCTCTTTGTCTGTTTTTATTTTGTACTTCTTTCTTTTTCCGGAAATTTTGAGATAGAGAAAAAAAGAAAAAAGCAAAAGTTAAGAAATTGAGGTTGTAAGGAATGAGTGATTGAGGAGTTAGAGGGAAATAATTTGGGTTAAAAGTTACCTTCCTTTTTTCACTCTAATTGCAGTAATTTTCTTTTAACCTTCCAGTTAATACGATGAATGGGTTCTTAAACACTTGGGTCGCCCTATTAGGTCAATAAATAAATAACATTTCGTGTCAGATTTGTGACACAAATAATTAATAGCCCCCCTCTTAAAAATAATAAAATAATAATAATAAAGAAGGACATTGATTTTTGTAGTGAGTTAGGAGAAAGTGATTAATGAATACGCGCACACAGCGCCCTAAGCTGTGTTTGATTAATATGCATTAATGTAATAATTATGTAGAGGGAAATTAGGAGGCACGTGAGGAGGGCGTGACAATGCCGTGGGAGGGAAGGGCAGTTGGAATAATGTCAGATATGAGGTTCGGTTTAGGAGCCCTACATTTTCCCTTTTTACCTTTACAGCCGGTCTTTCTCCTTTTTTTTTTCTTTTTTTTTTTTTTGTTAATTTTTAATTCTCATTATTATTATTATTATTCAGAGAGTTTAGAGATTAAGAATTTACTATAAATTACAAATCATAATCCCAATATTTTTTCTTCAAATGATTCAACTGTGCCTTATTCTACGGAATTTATTTCAATCAAAATGACAAGAAATTGTATGAAATATAGATTCATAATCTACTAAAAATAACTATAGACAAGCATGTTTCAATACGGAAATTGAAGTCAAACTTTTTTTTTCTTTTTCTAATTTTTGTAAAAAAGACAATATATCATTTTTTTTTTAATTTCCTTTCAAAAAATAGAAAAGTTTAGAACAACCAACAAAAATATTACCCAAATGAATCCTAAGACAACGAGAAGCTTAAGATTCATGGTAAAAAGAAAGAAAGAAAGAAAGAAATAATAAAGAAAAAAGACAAAAATGAGGTTACCTCAAATTTGTAAGGCATAATCATCAAACAGAGTAGCATGCGCCATGCGCCATGTATTTGTTGGTGGGCTCCATCAGTTTCACTGCCTTGCTTGTACTGTCTCTGAGAATGATCGCCTGCAAAAGTGGAAGAAGAATCTTCAATTGTTAAGTTTTTAGTTATGGGTTCATGAAGAAACCCCTTTCATTCTTCTTTCTACTTTGGGGTTGGGGTGTTCTTTGCTGCACTTTTCTTTTTGCTTCTTCAAGTTTTGTAATGCCACTTGTAACTCAGACCTTCTCGCTCTCATTGTCGCGTGCTTCTTTTCTTTTCTGTAAAGAAACCAAACCCTTTGTTGATGTGTAGTGATCGGGACTACTCCCACTGCCAAGATGCCTTTTGTGCGTGCAACCCTTTTCTAGAATCATCTCTTTTATCATCTAATCTACAAATTTCACCATCAGAGTATAAATTGTGATTAGAAGTTTGGAAATAACATCGGAATCTGACTAAAATCTTCTCAATCAAAGAAAGTGCTTCTTGTTCTTACATCTTGAAGGAGGAACTGAGATTTACAAACAGGAACGGCCACCTCTGTCGGGCTTTCTGCACAGCTGCGGCTCGGTTGTATCTTTGTGCAGATGAAGATTAGCTTTAACGAAGTTCACAACAACTGAAGCCAATTCATCTTGGTGAGAAGTATATTCATGATCAGCCCCTTCCATGATGCATAGAACATGATTTGCTATGGACTTGGAAAACTCGACAGCATCTTCAGCTGGTACAATTTTATCCATTGATCCATGAACCGTCAAAACCCTGAAGAAGAAAAGTGAATAAAAATGAAGAATCAAACCAATCTAAAGTGGGGTTTCTCTTGCTTTTCATATAGCGGGCTCCAGGTCCTCTACTGGATACACCACTTCCCATCCGACTTACATGTATAGCGGGCTCCAGCAGGAGGTCCGTCCGTCCTCCACTAGAAACACCACTTTCCATTCGACTTACATGTATTGCGGTTAATACGCGCTAATTGGATAAGTTATTAAGAATATGGCTCATGCCATTCGAGGTGGCCCAGCCCAGCATTCATTCCATTGTCATGATCCTAAAAGAAAGGATTAAATAGAAGAGCTACATCCCTCACCTACAGTCACGCTGAATTGCTGAGCATGCTGCATGAACCTCGGTAGTTAGTCGGTCCATTAAACTTTCTTCAGTGACACGATATTCGATCTTCCCTGATTACAAAAACATGAAATAGAAGAAATTAGTTTCTAATTATAATGTGGAAGCTGGAATGTTTCTGTAAAGCAGAAACGGAGAAGATCACTTAAGAACTTTTGTCATTTTGTGGAATCTCGGTGATGTTGAAACAGAAACTAGAATTTGATGGCTTACCTTTCCTATTCTTGACATCAATAAACCCTTTTTGCTTAATTCTTTGCAAAAACTCTTTACCTAAGCGACCTTCAATCCCTCTTTCAAGGTTAAAACGGCCAGATATATTAACAACTGTATGAATGTCTCGATACTTTGAAGCATACAAGAGAACTACATTCCCCCCTGCAACAAAATAACAAGTAAATTGGCGGTTAACATATGTTCTTTCCCATGGAAATGTCTTCAAAGTGCTGATTTATGTCTTCAATAAATTATACAAACTACAAAATTTGCACTTTATACTAGATTCATTTCACCAGAATGAGCAAGGATAAAGACCTTTACTGTGTCCAATTATTGCGGTCACTGTATGTTCCTTTCCATGGAAATGTTGCACAACAGCACGTAAATCATCAGCTTCTCTGCGGTAGTTGCCATACTGGAATGAACCTTCACTTTCTCTGCCAAACATAGAACAAAAAGTTGTTTGGGTGCTCGATCTAAAATTGTACGCAACTGGGACTTTCTATGGCATATCATGGTTTTCCTTGTAATTAGAACATAGAGCATTTTTAAGCAATAATTTTTAGATACGTGAGAACTAAACAACGTGGTTCTCCATTGCTATCTACATTTGAGACTGAGGATAAATGTTTGTATCAAATGATATTATTCCTAATGCCCACAATAGCCAGAGAAGCAGACCCAAACCTGTATTTGAAACAAATCATGGAATCAAAAAGTAAACAGAAACCAAAACTATAACAATAACCTTCTTTTCTTAAAGATTGTTGCTCGGATTCAATAACAAAAACCCATTATACATAGTTAATATGCATTAGAGCATGCAAGATACATGGGAACAAAGATTAATCGACGGTCTATAAAGAAGAGTTTCCACAGAAGTTATGGACATATAAACACGGAGAAGCTTTGATAGTATTATACTTCTTCAAGAAACTTTTAGAAACTTCAGCTTTGGAGCAAATAAATATGCTTAATTCTTTAAGAATGAAAATGGTGGAAAATTGACATCGTTAAAGTAAGATATATAAGAATACAATTGTAAATTTGGCCAACTTTTCACATTTACAGGATCACCCTTCTTGTTAATCAGACTGGTAAACTTCAACCAAAAATTTCAAATCATAAGGTGAAGAGACGTGTTCTATGATTTTTCCAACATGCAAAACTACATTACCTCATCCATTATCCGTCCTAAGATCTTACCCGTTTCCAGCAAAGTCAAAACGAAAAACACTCATCCCTTCTTTCTCTAAAGCAGTGGCGAGGTTCACCATAGGAATGCGATCCTACAAATGACAGTTCATAATATCAAGTCAACCAAGATCGAGAAGAATTTGAAAGAGAAAAGGATAGCAAGCCGTCATCATAATGAAACCTCTAATGCAATGCAACGCGAACAAATCCAGAAATGTTAATCTTTATTCATTTGAACTCAACAACATTCTTAACAACACATTATGATTGAACATAAAAACAAAATCACAACTGAAAAACACAATGTAAAGTACCTTAAGGTAGTTTTCTCAATGGAAATGGAAAAACACGTGGGAGGACACTTTCACATATCATGTGAGTCAAAGCAGACAGATAGATAATTTACTCATACCAAGAAAGAAAAGAATCGAGTCAGAACCATATATAAAAATCTAATATATAAAACCTTCGAGGACTGAAATCCATGGCAAACAATAACGAGCTCGCTTGATCCGGTATCATGCAGGATTCCAACAAGCTTTTCACCATGGCTATTCTGTATTATAACTCTGTGTTGTTGAGCCACTACAATGGGAAAAAGTAAAATAAGATAAAATCTGTCTTGATGAAAAACGCACTACACTTGAAAAGTTCAAGCCTAATACTGATTATTAATCGTGTGCTTCAAATAACGATCAGAATCTAGAAAATACGACATGGAATAAATTATACATCATAAAACAAGGTAACATGCCACAAACTTCTCTTCCCCCTTCCTAACCGAGTAAAGTTTGGACACTGTTCTAAGTAATACTTAGTTCTAAAATTCGAATGAGATAACGAAGCAACTTCACTAAAGCGCGAATCGTTCAATTCATTTGATAGATTGAACGAGGTTTTCATTTGATAGATTGAACGAGGTAACATACTTACTTGCGTAGATCAAACGAGGTGTCGGACTCGGCAGCAGCACTTTTCCTGGAAGATCCACATCGAACGTATTGTTTGATTAGCACAATGAACACTCCAAAGATTGATCTCCTGGCAATGATCAAATAAAGAAGGAAAGAAAAAAAAAAAAAAAAAAAAAAAAAAAAAACAAAGGAAACCTGAACTCCTCGTTCGCAATTTGGAAACGCCTCAAAAGCCCTTAGGAGATGATATGAATGGACGTTGTTCGTGAACTGTTGTGGTTGAATTCTTCACCAACAACTTCAACTGAACCGGTTTCTATCCAAGCCGGTTCTTCAACTCCCGCGCCGGCACCACGAATTTATCTCTCTCCGAGTGAAAATTTTGAAGGCGGGTAGTATGAAATTGGGTATCTGAATTTCTTTTTATTTCACCCTCCAACTTTTTGGGCTTTTTAATTGGGCTGAAATTTGGGCCTCCGAGTTTCCTTTCTCGTTTAGTTGAAATTTCAAAGCCCAAATACTAAAACGATTTGTCGTACAGCTTCTTTCTTTTCTTTTTCCCTAAACCCTTAAAACGATTTGTCGTATAGTCCTATGCTTTTATTTTTCTATTTTATTTTATAAATTTCCAAATATTAATTTTCATGCTTTTTAGATATTTAATTGTCTTCAAATTTTATCTTTATCTTAATTCCAATCATTTGTTTCAATATAAATATACCCATTAAATAAGTGAAAAGAGAAAAATATTTATTTCATTAAATAAGTGAAAAATACAAAATATACCCATTAAATTTTTATTTTTCATGTCCTTTCAATTCTTTCCATTTTTTACAACATGTCGTCTTCTGGTGCAATTCAAATCTCGAACAACAAGAACAATCCAAATTATTCGACATGTCGTTTATCATTTCACGATTCTGAAACATACGATGATCTTGCTGTGTAGGCGCCAAGAAAATCTCCGGTTATATCTCCGGCAGTGGCGGCGGCGCCGTCTTTATTAGCACTTTTGTTAAACAATGCCTCTTCAAAACCCATCCTGTGATGAAAACATTAATAATTATCAATTAAAAAAAAACAAAAATATGATATTAGGATATTTTAATTTATAATATGATATTAGGATTTCAAATTTAACGAGAAATTATCTATATTTTTTTTTATCATATGCTTTTAGAAGGTATTTTAAATTCCCATCATTTAATGGAATTTCAATATTATTATTATACGAAAAAAATAAACACATAATCTGGTAAGTTAAATTATTATATGTCTATAGTACAGTAAGTAGTACCTTACTATTACCTCGTCATTGTCAAAAATAAACGTTAATAATATTAATTATTTAAATTCCCTTTAATCTAAACCACCCAACCATATTCCTTTATTTTTATTTTCCGCATTTAATTCCCTAATTCAAAGCACCACTAATATTCCTCATTCAAATTGGAATTAGGATCGAATTTCCCTACCGTTTAAGTAATCTCGTCTTACACTCAATTTCAATTCCAAGAATTATTATTATTTAATTTATGAATAATTCCCATATTAAGAACGATAAATGTAAATAAAATTGAGAGTAGAATGGAATAGATTAAGAGAATAGAGAGAAAATCCCCTAAATACAAAAGTCTACACATTCAACGGTGCTGATTGCTTAATAAGTGATATGGGACCCCACCCAATCCTCATCCCACCACGTGCCACGCATGCTCCCGCGAGTATTCTAAAAAAGTCTACTTGCTGCCACCGTACCGGACTTATCCGCCACCTCTCTTCCTTTTCCGGCAGCATCCGGATGTTTTTAATTATTGATTTCACCACCAACCATAACCCAAACTCCAAAATCATAGATCCATTATTTTGTTTTTTTTTCTTTCCCATCGTACCCCTAAGATTATATCTTCAATTAAAGGGATAAATTAGAGGATATTGGAGTGAGTGAGTGACTATGGGTGATTAAAAGTCATACCCAAAGAGCGCCGACTTCGACGAGCTTAGGTACGAGGTGGCCGCTGAGGTGGAGGGCGACGAGGGATTCGAGGCCGCCGACGGAGGCGCCGCCGATGAAGACAGCAGGAGTGGTGGTGGTGGCGGTGGTGGAGGTGGAGTAGGTTGCTAAGGCGTCGATCTCTTCGTCGTCCAATTCGATAACGGTGGGGTTGACGCCGATGGTGGCGAGGAGCTTCTTCATGACGTGGCACATGCAGCAAGAAGTGCGGCTGAAAATGATGACGGGGTGTTCGGAAATGAGGCGGCGGATTCGAGTCTCGGCGGACTCGGCCACGTCGATGGAGAGGGAGGTAGAAGAAGGGGAGGCGGGCGGTGGCGATAAGTCCAGGTGGAGGAGGTCGTCGGAGCACCGTCGTAGGCCTTGCATCGCCGGAGGACAGAAAATTACAAAAATTTGAGAGAAAGAGAGAGGAGTGGTAGCGGGAGCTAAGAGGGGAGGGAGAAGAGAAGTGGTTTTATAAAAAGCAGAGTGGAGAGCGCTTTTGCTCACGTCACTTCTCCATTTTTTAATACACTTTTTCTCCAAACCTTTTCACCTCCTTTTTCGCGCGTGTTAACCACGCGCTACTCAAATAATACAATATACTGGAACTACACAAAGAGCGTGGAGAACACTAACCAAGGAGGAGCGTGGAGGGGTAAGTTATTATACAACGGTGGTTCGAAAGCACCGGATATTTGCCCGTGCATTAGCGTGGGAAGAAGGACAACATGGCAGTAAATGACCATGGCGTCACTTTGACTTCGACGTCGAACGGTAAGAATGCGCCTTGACGTCACTAAAACATGTAACACCTCAGCACTGCCACTCAGTAATTTTTATTTTTTTACATCCAAAAAGAAAATTAAAGTCATCTGACGTGGACTACATGGTAACCAGTGGCACCGGTTCCCACTCCCACTCTCATGACATAATCATCGGAGAGAAGTTTCAGTTCCCACGTCACCATGACGTTCCCTCCCTTGCACGTGGCCTCCCCATTTAATCTCCTCTGCTCGTGGAGCAACGTGGAGCTGACCGCACACCCGGACCCTCCCTCTCTGGTAAAATTAATTTTTTTAATACCCATCCCACGTATCCGGGCCACCTGGATTCCCAGCAAGGTAAGTAAAATGTTTATAAGGCTGGCGTGGACCCTACCCATAAAGTCCACGTTCAAAATCCACCGTCCATGGTGGCAACTAGTGTGTCTGCCATATGTGTGGACGTGATAATCAAGCGATTACGTCATAATTTCTGATTTTTTTCACTAATTAAATTATTATGATAATTATCTGAATAATAACCCACTATTAAGCTTATAATTTCAATCCCCTAATTACACTAACTACCACTATTAATTACGTTCTGCATACATTTTTTCTTTCCCACTTTCGCCCCTTTTCTTCTGTCTAATCATGTTCCATCCCCCAGTACAATCCACTATTTAATTATGATACCCCACAACTTTTAAAAAATTATTTCTTGTGCGTATGCCATTAGCTTGGTTCCAGGAAAGGAAAACAACTTGCTGAAACGATGTCGTTTTCCAAACGTGGCGTTGGATTATATATATAATTTCTGTGTAATTAATAATAAAATTCACAATACAATACAATACAACCCTTGGCCGGTATGGAATCCGGGTCGATGCCCATAACCCGGCCCATTACTCGTGTGTAGTTGCTTTCATTTCACTTCGTCTCTCCTTAAATCTGTCGGCGCCGTTGGACAAGGCCACCAATTTATTCATTTTTTGGAGTATTAAAATTCGTTGACTGGCTTATCGTGACACATGGGTGACGCAACTGCCATGACAGTCACAGGTCACCCACTGCCTGTCCCCGCTGACGCCATGATCTGAGCCTGTGTCGGGCTTACCTTCCAGTCCCCCACCGGAGCTCCGATCGCCTTCCACACTCTCAACCGTACACGTGTCCCATCCCCACTGGAAAATGGGTAACGACGTAACGCGGGAACGCGGCGAGTAGAGGAAATTTGATCGACTTTACGCAAAAGATTTAAATTTTATTGGGATGGAGATTTGTCGTATTCCCACCAGTAATCGGCGTGGAAAATTGTGCAGTATTTGTAATTTACTCCGCCGCCCTCAATAAATCGCTTCGTCTTCAATTACGGGCCCATTTAAGTTTTCACATTGAGGGCATCAAATAATGGAATATTAAAATATACCCAGAAATGATATAATATATAGTATAAATACATAGTATGAACCATATTATAAAATTAAATGAAGAAAATATAGAGAATGAAATATGGGTCGGAGGAGAAAGCGACAAGCAAGGAAGGAGGGACTCTTCATATTCGGAAAGGTTATTGAAATGCATGTGATGCGTTTAAGGTATTTTGTCGGCGTGTGCTTTCGTGTTATTAATAATAGATAAAGTAACTCTCACATTATTGCATTTCGATTCTATAACCAAGTGGGACACTTGGGTTTCTAGCGTCACTATATATATATATATATATATATTTATTTTTTTTTTTTTTTTTTTTTTACAAAAATAAAATTTATTTAAAATGAGTAGAAAATACTCCTATATTCTTTTATTCGGTACGAGAAACACTCGTGTATTTTCAAAAATTTTAATAATACCTTCCAAAAAAATTAATATAAGAACGAAAACTCGTTCATAAACTTACCTTTCCTTATTTTCCATTTTTTTTCTCCTTTTAAAAAATCCTTCCTCCATTTATTAATATTTAAAAATACTCGGTTGTGAGATAATTATATGGGTTGAAAAGAAAAACAAAATATTCCTTACAATTGTTCGATGATGAAAGTCCCACATATGCTAATTTAGGGAATGATCATGAGTTTATAAGTGATGAATACTAACCCAATCGGGTCTGAGGCATTTGGAGAAGCCCAAAGCAAAGTCATGAGAGCTTACATTCAAAGTGGATAATATCATACCATTGTGGAGAGTCGTGTTCGTCTAACAATAAGTCTCTCTCTAGCAAACGCATTTTAAAATCTTGAAGGGAAGCTCGAAGAGGAAATATATTGATTTGGAGGCTTCCCGAGATTTAAAAATAAGGGTATCAATGTAAAAATAATAAGAGTATCTATATGAGCTGGTTTCAATTATCTAACAATATCTATAGGATTTCCGTCCTCCACTAAATCCTATTCGTATAATTAATTGTTTATTTAAAGTACTTGTAAAAATAATATGCTTGACCTAACTATATAATTTTGAATTTACTTTTATTATATTTAATTAAAATAAAGTTTAATTATAAATTTAGATATTTGTGTCTATTTAATTAACTAAAAAACGATGGGCCGATTATTGCAGCCCATTTTTGAAGACCAATTGTTTCTTACCCAACAGCTCGGGTAATTTGGGCTTCAATTGTTTGGATTAAGTTAAACCCGGTTCAAATAAACCAAGGGGCTTATTTTCTTCGTATATCCTCTGACGTCGCTGTGGCCATTCCCTCCAATTTTTCGATCAGCTTCCGATCAGCGTTACATTTTGGGTATCCATTTGAAGCTGATTGACACTGTAAAAGTATTGCTTCTGTAATGGTTTACGAGATTGATTTAAACTTTGCACATTTGTTGCTACCGGAAGAGGATCATTGATGGAAACAGCAATGTATGACCGGGGGTGCCGCGATGCTGTTATTGGCTACTTCAAGAGCGCGGTAATTTATATAGCGCCATAAGTTCATCGATTCAGTTCTTTGATTTCATATTTGTTGAAAGTTCATCGATTCAGTTCTTTGATTTCATATTTGTTGAAAAATATGGATTGTTGTTTCTCCATCGCGTAGCTGATATGTCGAGGATTTTCGTTCGTTTTGATGAATGAGTTGATAAATTCGCCCTAGCTATTGATAATATTGTGCGAGTTTTAGGAAAAACAGAAGAAGATTATACTTGCACGAATCTATAGCCCAATCGCTGTGTGATGATAAAATCAATACTCAAAATTCGAGAAGTTATAATTTGGAAATTTTGGAATCGTAGTTCTGTAATTTGGATCTGTGGCTCTTTTTCTTATGCTCTATTTACTGCAGAGTTCACTGAAGGATATCTGGATCGTTGGGGATTTGCTACAATTTATGACTGGTCTTGAAGATGGTTGCGATGCGCATACGGTGGTGAGTGGGCGACGTCCATAATTGTTTGCATTGCATAATTTGAGCTCGGGTCCATTAAATTGTTTAACAGTTCTAAACTCTGATCTGATTCCTCTTTTGGTGTCATTATTTTGCAGGAAATTCAACTTGCTAGTATGGAATCCAAGACCAGAGGCCGACCAAGTTAGTTTCCCTTCCACTGTCTGTTCTCCACCGCTTCTGCTCTTTTTCTTTAGATATTTGCGTGCATAGTTTATATATATATATATATATATATATGTTTGTTTAGAAACGTGTCCAGTTCCCAATCCCATCAACTACTGAGTATGGCTGGTCCAGGGCCACTCTGGTTTTATCTGCATGACAAAGTGCGCGTGCAGGTCAAGATTGTGACAAATCCATCACTTTGAAACTCACAAATCCATCTTTGATTCAATTACTCTCTTATCCCCATGTCCCATTTTCATCCCCATCCTCATCCCCATCCTCATCCATCACACAAATATATAGAAAACACTGAGTTGATGATGATGAGGTATATGAACAACCGAATACACGAGACCAGGACAAAGCCGCAACGTCTAAAATTTAATATCTTTGTTTGAGAAAAGTCACAATACAAAACAAAATTGCTCAAAGAAAATTCCTACCACTTACGACAAAACCGCCTCCATGAGAATTTTCATTTTCCATATAGATCCAAGCCTATAAGAATATTCGCCATGTATTATGAAATCGATGATGTACGCAGGACTTGATTCTTTGCCTTCAAAATTGGAATATTAGGAACTAGCTGTCTCAAGTGCGTCTATATGATTAAGAATAAGCTGTCCCTTTACCCATCGTGGGCGTACCGTGATACGCATCAATAATGTACCGCTGTCGGATGGATTGGTACAAAACGTTGAAACTTAAAGATCACCTCTGAAAAAATAATCTCTTTCAGTTCGACCCGAGGGGTGTAGAAGAAAATAACTGCCACTGGATGATATGGGATTTAGTTTTACTCTTCCACTAGAGGCTTCTTTTGCCGTTTAGTGTATTGTTGAGTTGAATTTTGTGTTAAACATTATGAAAAAAGCAAACTAGACTGCAGAATATGATGAATTCTTCACCATCCAAACATTTCAACGATGCAGAATAACAGAAGAATAAAAGGACTTCGATGGTCGTTTCATTATTTCCACTCGTATAATCATTCGTGTACCGACAAAAGAACCTATCTTAGTGAAACTCCCACTGCCACCCCCACCCTCTTCTTGTTATTTTCATTTCCCTCCCCAATTGTCTTATTTAAACACAAACCACGCACCACAACAAAATAAACTCAACAGTCAACGCACTCTCCCTTTCCCTTTTCCTTTCCCTTTCTCTCTCTCGCTTTCTTCTTCTCCCTTTTCCTCCTTTTGGCTATCGAGAAAAATGGATGGTTTTTTCCGAACAGTGGTGGCGAGTGTGCCTGTGGGAGTGGGTGCACTATTGTTCACGACGTTGTGCGTCGTGGGAGGGGGATTGGTTTATTTCTATGGACCGTACTGGGGAGTGAGAAGGGTGCCTGGTCCACCAGCTATTCCGCTGGTCGGACACCTTCCCTTGCTGGCTAAGTACGGCCCAGACGTTTTCTCTGTCCTCGCCTCCCAATATGGCCCTATCTTCAGGTCAGTTTCCTGTCTTCTTCTTCTGATTTTCCTATCTTAAAAATCCTTCCTTTTTACTTCGGAGATGGTCAACAAACGACGTCGCTTATCTTACCTTAGCTCGACTGTGCAGTTATTGGGATATTGTAGGCATAATTTGGTTCTATTCACTTGCACGCTCTTAAAATCTTTTCTTTTCGTAAAATTATGAATATAAATGGCCAAGTATTTCTATATAACCCCTGTAAATTTCGAAATCGATGGATGGATGTACATAGACCAGGGGAATTTGATGATATCTATTGATGTGAAATGAAAAGGGAATAACAGTGTGGCAATATTCAATGATTGTAATGATATGCTACTGGCCAAAGATTTTGATGGGATTGCACTATAATTCCTTTTGCCGACAGCAAAAGTTACTCGAACATACAGTGAAGGGTGGTAACCCCTGAAACCTCTGTGTGGGGAATGAAATGTTGGTTTTGCTTGTATTAATGAAATTCTTCCAACTATTTTTAATCAAACAGGTTCCATATGGGTAGGCAGCCATTGATAATTATAGCAGACCCCGAGCTTTGTAAAGAAGTTGGTATCAAGAAATTCAAGGACATCCCAAATAGAAGTGTCCCTTCTCCAATATCAGCTTCCCCGCTTCATCAGAAAGGTCTTTTCTTCACAAGGTACTTTTCTTTTTCGTTCTTTCCTTTTCTAAGGGGGAAAAAAACTCTATCAACTGCTTAACTACTCCATTTAATTTTAAAGGGATGCAAGATGGTCGACAATGCGAAACACTATACTATCGGTCTATCAGCCCTCTCATCTAACGAGACTAATACCTACTATGCAATCAATCATTGAAACTGCCACTCAAAATCTCCATTCCTCTGTCGAGGAAGACATCCCTTTCTCCAATCTCTCCCTCAAATTGACCACCGATGTAATTGGAACAGCAGCCTTCGGTGTCAACTTTGGGCTCTCTAATCCTCAAGCAACCAAAACTTGCGGTACCAATGGCCATGACAGCAAAAATGATGAAGTTTCAGACTTCATCAATCAACATATCTACTCCACAACGCAGCTCAAGATGGATTTATCGGGTTCCTTCTCAATCATTTTGGGACTTCTTGTCCCTATACTCCAAGAACCATTTAGACAAATCCTGAAGAGAATACCATCCACCATGGACTGGAAAGTTGACCGGACAAATCAGAAGTTAAGTGGTCGGCTTAATGAGATTGTGGACAAGAGAATGAAGTGTAACGATCGAAGTTCAAAAGACTTCTTATCTCTCATTTTGAGAGCAAGAGAGTCAGAGACGGTATCAAGGAATGTCTTCTCTCCAGACTACATCAGCGCAGTCACGTACGAACACCTACTTGCTGGGTCAGCTACTACAGCATTCACGTTGTCTTCTATTGTATATTTAGTTGCTGGACATCCAGAAGTCGAGAAGAAGTTGCTAGAAGAGATTGACAACTATGGTCCATCAGATCAGATACCAACAGCTAATGATCTTCAACAAAAGTTTCCATATCTTGATCAGGTTAAGTAATTTGGGTTATGTTCTCGTTTCTATAGTTTAAGACCTCTCACATGAGAAGATTCATTGTTATCGTATTCTGTGAGGGCAGGTGATTAAAGAGGCTATGAGGTTCTACACTGTTTCCCCTCTAGTAGCTAGGGAGACATCTAAAGACGTGGAGATTGGTGGATATCTTCTTCCCAAGGTAATTCAATGAAAACCAACTGATGCATCTTTGTCTTCAAGCAACTCAGTGAATCAGTCTAACTAACTGAAAGACACTTCTTTTTTATGAGATTAGGGAACATGGGTTTGGTTAGCACTTGGAGTTCTTGCCAAGGATCCAAAGAATTTTCCAGAACCTGATAAATTTAAACCCGAGAGGTTTGATCCAGATGCAGAAGAGGAGAAACAAAGACACCCCTATGCCTTAATCCCATTCGGAATTGGTCCTCGAGCATGTATCGGTCAGAAGTTCGCCCTTCAGGAATTGAAGCTCACTTTGATTCATTTGTATAGGAAGTTTGCATTTAGGCATTCCCTCTCCATGGAACATCCTCTTGAACTTGAGTATGGTGTCATTCTCAACTTCAAGAATGGTGTCAAGCTCAGAGTGATTAACCGTAAATAGAGGGTATTACATTGACTGTGGCCAAAATCTTCTAGGCTGTGAGAATCTTATTCTATCAGTTTGTACGCTAAGTGTCAATCATCAAAGCTATGTCAAAAGAAGGTTATGTATGTTTCTAAAATATATATTCTCCCCAAAACCATCTTTGGTGTTAGTTACTACCTGAAATTACATAAACAGAAAATCTTCTTTGATCAAAAGGATCTGATCCAGATAATATAAGCTTAGGCCAAGAGTTCTAAACAAAATTTGCAGAAGTGGCAAAAACAAGAGCTATAATACAAAGAACGAGCCATTCTCCATTGGATCTGACACAATACAACTCTGTCGAATGATTCACAATTTTGATGGCAGGAATTAAGAAATAAGGCAGTGCAGAACTCTTCTAGAATGAACAGAAACAGGTTTCATAAGCGAGCCTCTCTCTAATTGCTCATGATCTTAGCTTTGTTCCATTCTTATCCAATCGCGAGCCTCTCTCTAATTGCTCATGATCTTAGCTTTGTTCCATTCTTATCCAATCGTGTGGACAGCATGAATGGCTTAAAGGGGTTGACTGATGAATCAGAGCCAGCACTGCTCTTAGAATCCCCATTAGAGAAACCTGCTGACTTCTGAAGGAATTGATACTCATCCATGGACTGCCTTTGAACTCGATGCGATAAGTGACTGTTTGTTTTCTGCTTCACCTTCGTCGACTCTGTAGGGTTCATGTAACTTGGCCTACTGTAACTGCTATTCTCAGGTCTTTCAATGGATGAGAAAACATTCCCCGACGCAGGAGTTGTCGACGTGCAGATCGAAGATGAAACAGAGCTCTCATCATACCGGAAATCAGAACTTGGGCTGGAACAAGAACGAGCTTGCCCACTTGAGGGAGGTTTAGCAGATATCCTAGTGGATACATTGTTTCTCCGAATCTTCACCAAACCTGGTTCAGAAACTATGGAATGTTTAGGTACAATAGACTCTATACATTTCTTTGAAGGTGGTGGAGTGACCTCAATGGAATCAGTGCGAGATTGTTCTTTCAACATTGACTCCCATGGCTTAGCTGCCATCCATCTCTCCAACCAACTCCATCCCCAATTGTTCTTGTCGAACTCGGAATTCTTAAGAGCGTAAATCGATGCATTTATTTGCGAAGTTGAGCTTGGTGTTGCCTTCAATTGCTGGAGAGCAAAAAATAAACACAAAAACCAAACTGAGATATTATTTCTCAAAGGAAAAACCGACACGCGATACATGATCGGAAGTATCTCGACTATTATACCTTCTGAACAAGAGAGTAAGCAATTGCTCTTTCCCTCTTAAATGCTCCATATTGCTTCATTTGTAACTTAGCTTTGATATCTTCCATTGTCCCTTTGCTATCACACCAACCTTCCTGCAAATGAACCAAATGCATACTTCAGTTCTCAATGGCGATGTTTTGATATACAATTCATAATAACATCTTCTCCTTGTATTATGACAACCTCAGCTTGCTTTAGGAGATCAGCCTTGCTGCGATGTTCATTAAGCAATTGCTGCACAGCCTGCCCCTCAACCGACATCCTCACATGACGCGCTCGGACACGAGCTTGGACTCTAACCAGAGCCTGCATGCACCTCAGTGTAATAGCTGCCTGCTTCCTCACCAAACGACCCCTCACCAGAGCTTGAAGCCTCACCACTCCCTTCAAGGCTCTAAGAGCCCTCCTAGACTACAAAAAGTTCCACGACCAAATCAGTAAAGAACTTCCCATGGTGTCCTAAACAGAGTTAGAAACTTATTAGCATGAAGAGGAAAGAGTTGTACCAAGAAACCACGAAATGCAGTTTGGATCCGAATTGCAGCCCATTCTTGGCGGACAACCCTGAAATTCTTCGGCGGAGCACGGAGGACGGCGGCGACGGCGGCAGTAAAAGAATCAGGCGCACGAGGAGAATCAGAGCCTTCAGAAGCTGCTTTATGTGCCCCTTTGTAACCCTTCCATACAGAGCTCAAATCCCCTGAAGGGCTCCTCCATAGCCTCCATTTCTTAGTTTTACTACACAACTTCTCCTGTAAAAACACACACAAACAAACAATCACCATTGCCAAGCTTCAAAAACAGATTGGAAAAGAAAGAAAGAAAGAACAAATCCAAAATTCAGCTCACATTGTCGTCCTTCTCAGACTTCCTCTGTCCTGTAAAGACCTTCCTCCATTTCCCAGAACCCCCCATCAAATCAGAGAAGAAACAGAGCAATGAGTATTAAATGATATCAGATAGTCAAAGCTTTAGAGGCAATGGTTATCTTAAGGACAGAAAGGAACTCCAGCCTTTTTGAGCAGAGGAACAATTCAAAATCTTTGAAAGAGAAATGGGTTTAGTTTTGTTCGTGGGAAAGTGGAGAGTTCATGGACAACCAACCACAGCTTCCCATTTGAATTTCAAAATATAACGATGGAGGGAGGGAGGGAGGTCGCTTAGTGGGGCTTCCTCCCGCTCGATTTCAATAGGCCATAAAGGTTTCTTTTTTACTCTTGGGGTTTTACAATATTACGAAATTACCCCACCCTCGATTTCCCCGAAAAAAACAAACAAACAAATCTTCCATGAAAAGGCACGCTAGAAAGCACGGGTAGATAGATGATAGCAGAACAAAAAACACGTAGGAGACCAGAAGCCCTCTTTTTCTCTTTATTTCATCACTTTCTTGTAGGTGATTCCCCACCGTCCGATCTCACCCATCCCTTTGGAATCCAATGCTCTGTTTAGTACTACTAGGACGAACCAAGGAGGAAATGTCTAAATCATATTATGACTAAGAAAAACTTCCAAAATATGTTCGATAATCTCTTAAAAATAAGTAACCTATTTACATGTTAAATTATTAAAAAAAAAATAATAATAATTAAAAGGAAAAAAAAAGTATATATATATATTGAAATTGGGAGGAAATTACAATTTTTACAAATTATATTCCACGTCAACCTATAAATTGATTTTAAAAAGACTTCGTTTTTTCTTTAAAATGTGCATTTTTGTCGTTATCGATACACCAGTAATAATAAAAACTTTTGTATTTCAAAATCAAAAAAATATTTTATGAAACACAGCAAAATAATTAAATATCACTATTTTAAATTCAAATTTCAAAAAGAAAAAAAGACAATGAACTGTGCATATCTATAATATATATATTAATCTGGGTTGTCCTATTGGACGCCATACTGGTAACGTCTGGGTCGACCAACGAAATCCAACGGCACCTGTTTTTTCTTTTTTTTTTCCAAATAAATTATTGTAACTACATTTTTTAATAAATAAAATAATCCACTAATTAGAACTTTAGAACACACCAGACTTGCCGACATTAATAAAAGTTTAACATTTGTAATTATTTTATTTTTTTAATTAAGAAACCCCAAAGCTTGTATTATGTGTGTGAGTGTCTATATATATATATATATATATATTTGTAGTTTAATTATTATTTGGATTGGCGTAGCCTTCACCCTTAATTTCTTACATTAAAAAAATCCCCATACTCCCACTTCAAAAGTCAACCAAACTAATTGAAATATAATATTAATAAAAATATATTTGTCACGTAAGTAAGTGGTATAATATATCCCATAAAAATACACGTTAATTCCACTCAAATATCTTCATTTTTTTTTAATATTTTAATTATTTTTTATACATATTATATTATTGTTAATTTTTTTTATAAACTTATTTTAAAATCAAAGTTAATTTCTATAAATTTAAAATAATTTATTTAGTTCCACCATTGCATAAATAAAATAGGAAAACAGTTGATATTTTTCTACTTAGCTATGCTGAGATTCATAGAAGTAACAACTAATGTCTAATTGATAAGTTATAAAGGCAATGATTTGGAAACATCTACTAATGAGATGTATAGCAAACAAAGATATGGGGACAATAATTCGTGCAATAATTAATGATGAACAAGAACAAAAAAAAAAGAAAGAAAGAAAAAGGAAAAAAAGGGAAGGAGCCAATTGGAAATCACAGCGTGGCAATGTGATTATCTTGATTGAAGAAGATGATTAAAGGAGAGTAGTTTCAGTTTTGTAAGGTTTAATTTACTTTAATTTGTTTAAAGAGTGATGGTGGTGATTCGGATGGGCGACAAAATGGGAGATGGAATTAGAAAGGGAATGAAGGCATGTGGGGTGGTCGTGGTTTGATATATAAAGGCCCCCATCATCTGTTCTTCCCAATTCTAATTGCCGTTTTTCGCTCCATTCCTTCAACATCCTCAAATTCCAAACAAACCCCCTCTCTTGTTGTCTCTTTTAGTAATGGGGTTCTGAAATTCCCTTTTGTTTTGTTTCTCCTTTTTTGGGAAGAGTTTCAATCCTTCACCATATATATATATATATATATATATATATATATAAAAGGGTATAATCTGTAGAAGATACCGCCGCTACTGCCTTTTCCCAATGTTTCTTCACCATTTATGTTAACAAACACTCCGATCGTGAATGGAAGCGAACAATTCAAGAAGCAAGTTCAAGAGAGTCTGCGTCTTCTGCGGCAGCAACTCCGGCCATCGGAAAGTCTTCAGCGATGCTGCTCTTGATCTCGGAAATGAACTGGTTAGCTTCTTCTCCAATCCATTGAGTTTTACCATTGATTGCGTTATTAGGTTATTTCTTAATGTTCTTGTTTCTGTGGTTTCCATTTCCAGGTCGCGAGGAAGATTGATTTGGCGTACGGTGGGGGAAGTGTTGGGCTTATGGGTTTGATATCACAGACTGTATACGATGGAGGCTGCCATGTTCTTGGGTAGGATAGATCCAAATTTGGGCAGTTTTGTATGCAAGAATCGAATGTATTATTGATTCATGTTTTGATGCAGGATCATTCCAAAAGCTTTGATGCCCCATGAGGTATATAAGCTAAGTTTGTTTCTCCATTTTAGTGTCTCTAAACTCATAACATGTCTCTGTAAATTGTGTTGGATGATCCTGATAGATTTCTGGACAAACTGTTGGGGAGGTAAGAACAGTTTTGGACATGCATGAGCGCAAAGCTGCAATGGCTCGAGAATCAGATGCTTTTATTGCTCTTCCTGGTAACTCTCCACATAATTGTAGCTAATTGAAGCTAATTGTAGCCAATAGTGTGTTTAATGTATGATTGTTATTTGGTTTAGGAGGGTATGGGACAATGGAAGAGCTGTTGGAAATGATAACCTGGGCTCAACTGGGTATCCATAAGAAACCAGTAAGCGTAGCCTTTGCAAATTATGTGGTTGAAGGTTGTATATTAAGCTTAATTACTCTGCGCAGGTTGGGCTGCTTAATGTTGATGGTTACTACAACTCTTTGTTGGCTCTGTTTGATAATGGCGTTGTGGAAGGTTTCATTAAGCCTGGTGCTCGAGCGATTGTGATATCTGCTCCAACAGCAAAGGAACTCATGGAGAAAATGGAGGTATCTATCTGAAAACCAAAGCCATTCTAATTCTGTCTCTGAAAACTAAAGCCATTCTAATTCTTGGTTTGTGCAGGAACATACTCCATTCAGTGAACACATTGCTCCACATGAAAGCTGGGAATTGGAGCAGCTTGGTAACGACCAGTGCCAAGAACATAACCCATGACTGGTAAGTGGTAATGGGTCTTCATTTTTAATCATGTTGTGATGGGGCCATAAGTGGTTCATCATTGTGTACTTGTGTTCTTTGTGATTTGAGTTCTAATAAATGCCTCTTTCTATTTACAAAGTGCTTGGTTTGTGGTCAATCCAAACACCAATCCTATCTAGTGAACTGGTCATGTATCTAGTGAACTGGTCATGTATCTAGTGAACTGGTCATGTAACAGTTCATGCTCACCGCTAGTAGGTATTGTCCGATTTAGTCTGTTATGTATCGTCGTTAACCTCACGGTTCTATTAGAGAGAGGTTTTCACACCCTTATAGAAAATGTTTTATTTCCTGCTTTAACCGATGTGGGATCTCATAGGTCACCACTTTCTTTGCACTTTGAAGGCCTCGTCCCACCAATAGGTTACTTATTTTCCATATTATCCTGTTGAGTGCTTCACTGATTATAATAGCACCTTGTAATTCAACTTGTTTAAAGGTCCATAGCTATACTGAGCTTGAAGGACAAACTGCATGATTCAGATGCTTCAGCTGTCTTTCAGTTTGAAAACGAATGGATATGATTTCTTATGCTCCTTTTTTGGACAAAAGTGAATATATATATCTTTTCCTAATTGTGATGGACAACTCATGAGTTGATAGACACCAAAGCCACCTCATTGATCAGGTAAATCATCCTTAGCTTCCCATTTGAAGGAGATACCCTATGACAATCCAAGTCGACTACTAGCAGATATACTTTTTTTGAGACTTTTCCTTTCAGGCTTTCCCTTAAAATTTTAAAACGGTCTACTAGAGAGAAGTTCCCACAACCTTATAAAAAATGTTTCGTTCCCCTCTCCAACCAATACGAGATCTTACAATCTACCTCCTTTGGGGGCCAGCGTCCTCGTTGGCACACCATTTGGTGTCTGGCTCTGATACTATTTGTAACCGCCCAAGTTTACCGCTTGCAGATATTGTCCTTTTTGAGGTTTCCCAGAAAAAGGTTTAAATGAGATATCATATGCCCAAATATCAATACACAGACAAACAAAAGTAGCAGGTACCAAAATTACAGGAAACCCAATGGTCTGTCACCTCTGGAAATCCAGTTCATCATAAGCTAGCTTTATTTGACAAGCTTGGGCTGAAGTCAGTCTGCCAAAAGTGTCACATGGGTTTTTCAGGTTATCGTCCATTCCCGCAGCAGGTGTAGGGTTTTTGTGTTGTGGGTATCTTTCCCGTAGTCCTATGAGGAAGTCTTGCTATCAATCACATGGCTGGTTGTGATTGGAAGAATCGTAAACTAAGGAATTTGGAGATGAAAGCTTGGGAAAGATGTGTTGTTGAATGCTGGGTTTCTTTTTTTGTCATTAAAGAGTTATTGGTAATGCTAACAGAGTGGTGAGTGTGAAGTGCCTGCGGGTGTTAAGTGGTAGAAACTAGGAGAGTGGATGGTTTTGGCTGTTAATTCCTACCTTTTCATGGGGGGGCCTTTTCTTTCTACAATGAGTCCCCACAGCCTACAGAACTGCTTGCTGATCTGCTAGACATGTTTGTTCGCAATAATGGAGATCATGGAAAGCTGAGGTTATCGGATAATGGATCCATCTCCCTCAACTCAACTTTGTCTGAAACGCCGAATGTTATTGCTTCGGCGTTCCAAGTAGAAAGAAAGAACGGATGTGATGTTATTTAAAGAAAAACAAAGAAAGGTGGTTGATTCTTCTCACCAATTATCTCGACAAGTTGAAACATTAGACTCTTGACCAAAGATATCTGTAACAGTCTAAGTACAACGCTAGCATATATTGTCATCTTTGGACTTTTCCCTTAAAATGCATCTGCTAGGGAGGGATTTCAATACACTTATAAACAATGTTTCATTACTCTCTCTAACTCATGTAGGATCTCACAGTATCATAAATTTGAATCTCCATCCTGCAGTGTTAGGCCAAAATTTGAAAAAGAATTAAATAATATTTAGTACTCACATCGAGGATAAACGTAGTAAGAAAGTTGATTAGAAGATCTCATACTTCCTAACTTTTTGGAATGTAATTTCTTGAGTAAGAGGACCTTGGAGTATAACACAAGAAAATAAAAGGTTGAACAATCTTCATAAATTGACTAAGATCATGATCATCATCATTCTTCAAAATTCATACATTATAATGGGTAATTGGATATTATGAAATGGCCTCAAACATTGAAACAATCAATCAAAGGAGATCTCGAAATATGTGGTGCCTAAGCAAGCAAGAAGGTATAATTCTAAAAAACACACCCATGAGAAAGTGGAGTGCATTCCCAAATTCCAACCCAGATCAGAATATGTTCATACCTGGATGGACTCCCACATTGGTATTATATCTACACGTGAACCGTCTTCACGGTCTTCAAGCGTCAGCCTTGGCTTTTGATGATAACATCATATTCTGCAATGTGGTTGTCTGAATGATTGCACTGGGGCTTGAATCTCGTAGGCGCACAGATGATCCAGATCTATGCCCAAAGCTCCTATCCACACCACTTCGCTTAAATCGTCGGTATAGCCAAGTAAGACGTCGGGTCAGTCGTGCTGAACTCACAAGCAGAATAACACCTGTGATGATTAGCAGCCTGTATACAGAGAAAGTCTTGCATAAATAACATTAACCCACAAACGCAGATTAACTTGTATTCGACGTACGTATATACCAAAGACCATTCTTTTCTAGGAGGAAAAAACAGCAATTAAGCATCCAATTGTCAATCAATCTTCACTAGCTAAGCCTTTCCAAGTATTTAATGCACTGGACCCTCGAAATCGTCCAGTCAGTTATCATAAACACGGAATGTAGTTAACGATTTTCTTTATCAAGTCAAGGTAGTGATGTAGAAACCATAGAACGGGTATGTATTTCTAGTTTACCATCCCAGCAGAAGGAAGAGGCGAGCAGTCGGTGACGAGGGCAATTCTTCACCCAAAGCAAGCATACCAGCAACGACACCAGTGACGATAGATGCCACAGCAGCACATGTAGACACCACAATTGCCCTCCCATGTTTTAGTCCTCGAGTCTACTAAAGAAAAGACAACATCATTATGAACTAGAATAACACAGGCAAAAGCTGTCAATAAAACAATGAACACTAAAAGCAGAACAGAATGGTAAAGAGATCAATCACCAAGAGTTCAAAGTACCTGATAGTAAAATCCTGTAGCACTGCAACAAATACTTATCAGGATGCATATCGGTACCAATATTTCGTGGAAACCCTGCTCCAAGAATAAGAATCCCATTTTTGATATTACAGATGCCATCCTGCAATTGCAGATTTAAATTGTAACATTTTGCTGATACGAATCTGAAAAGCTGATTGGATTATTTCCCTTTCAAAATGTTGCATGGAAATAGTTCTCGAGAGAAAAGAGTGGAGTCGATCAGGCTCGACGCAAGCCATAGATGTGTAAACGACTAAAAACTCTATAGCATGCTTATACTCAGTCCTCAAACATCATGACCGTATACAGTCAACCATAACAATTATAGAACTACTAAAAGTTCCTCTTTTCATTTTCTAATCCATCCTGACCGTCGAAAGAAAAGCTGGCTAAGATTCAACTTGAGACAAACTAGGATACCACCGCGATCGGGCAGGAGCCATGATTCCTCACAGTCAAGCAAAGTTCTAATACCTATTAGTCATCCTCAACCATAATAATTGCAGGAAATGTATTCCATCAAGCAAAAGAGTGCAAGCCAGAACAGTACCCGAACAAAATGCCAGATTCTAAGCCATATATTATTTCTTCGACAACTTCAAATTCCATCTGCAACATATATACATGTGTAACATATTATTTTTTGGGAGGACAAGAAAACCAGTGAAAAGTCAATACTAAAGCAATGAATTTACCAACTCTTGTTCTTTCCTTTGACGTTTGTAGAAATGAAGCCATCCGCTAAGAAGAACCTGTTAGAACATATACATATACCCAATCATTTCTAGAACTCAACACATTCATCTTTTACAGCTTAATTTACAGAGTACTAGAAGGATATATTTCTGCAAGCAAGACCATAAAACTAAACTAACATAAAATGCCTTATCTAGTTTACATGGCCAGAGATTTTTATAAACCGTAAGGTGTCAATAATATAAGATACCTACAAACAAGATGGTAATGATGAAAGCTAGCCATGGCAAATGGAAAATCGATATCGCAGACGCCTTTTGCTCCTCGCCTCCAGCACCAACCCCTTGAAATGAAACCCAAAAAAACGGCCAAGTAAATTACAGAAGTAGGAAGGAATGTGAAAATTCACAAAAAGCTGAGATACAAGACATGAGATAAACCTCAGATGCATAAAATGAACTTTAAAAGACAGGAAAGGCGAAAAAAGGATCAAAACAATAGTTAGCTTAATGACACAAAGATGAACTTACATTACCTATGGTGCCAATGCCAGCAAGCGTAATCCCCATCCAATCGACAGCATTCATTATTTCCTTCAGATAAAAATGTGAAAAAATAGAGAGGATGGCAAGTCCACATCCAGAAACTGGTTGAATTATGGAAACCTGAAAGACGGAAATTAGAAAAGAATTGCATATTGCGGAGAAAAAGTCCGTGCTACATTGACAGAACTGTATGAATTTTCCTGTGAGGTACGGATTCTTGGGAAAGAAGTAATCTACACAATGGTTTTGTAACATCAAATTAGAGATGAAATATTTAGGTTACATGCTGTTTTCATAGTGATAGACAATACATAATGCAAGGGAAGTCACTTGGGCATCAAAACAGCAATTGATATTTCCATCAGCCAAAATCCAATAAACCAATGCCGATCAAAAACCGAAAAGAAAAGGGCGCAAGTAGCTGAATAAAGGACTTACAGGGGCGAGGGATAACGCTCTCAGCATTAGAACAGCTCCAAATATATCCATCAGAAAACCTATGATCCAAGTTTTGTTAAAAGCGTAAGCCCTTATCACCTACACAACACAAACAACAAGAGGAAATTCATCAACGCGTTCAATGAATTCGCTGTAAGAAAGTTTACATTCAGAATACAACCCAATGAAATCGGAAAGTAAGGAAAAGTTGAAGATCAAATAAGATCAACGTCAAAGAAAAACAGTACAACTAGCCATCGCAGTTGAAGGGAGAAAAAGAAGACGAATCGCATGAAATTAGATGACCCAGAAGGAAATGTCGGGAAAATCACGACGCCCGTTGACATGGAGAAAGGAAATTGAAACGAAAAGGAGAAACCGTACCTTGAGCTTGAAGGAGAGAGGAGGAAGAATGACGGTGCCCTTCTTCTGAATAATTTTGCCGATATTGTTGCCGGCGGCGGCGGCCAGAGTTAAACAAATGGGTTCCCACATATCTTCCTTGAAAGCCGAAAAATCGAAACACAGAGAAGAATCGAACGAGACCGAGAAGAATAAATCAAGAAATCGGAGAGTACGGTTATGGTTGGAGGGGGAATTGCGATTTACGTCAGAGCATTGCCTCCAAATTTTTGCGCCAACGACGGAACTTTGTCCTTTTGCCCCTTTCTATCCCTTGCATTTCTAGCTAAACCAGGCCCTCAACAAAGCCCGTGGGATTTAATCACCTGCGGTTCATATGTTCCTCCACTCTTTTCACCTGCCTACGTGTCACCTTTTTATTGGCTGATGGAGCTTATTTTCTTCAAGTACACTAACATTAATTTTAATTATTTCCCTCTCTAGGGTCCATTGTTGTAGCTGACACACAACCATGACTCTAACATCATTTGTAACAATTCAAGTCTACTGCTAGTAGATAATCAATCTCATTTAGGGGCCAATGTTTTGCTGGCACTTCATTCAATGTCCAACCATTAGCCTCTCCATTTGATATGGATTTCACAATTCATCTCTTGTGGTGAGTGTTCATCGCTCATGTCTGACTCATACCATTTGTAACAACTAAAATCTAATATTCTAATAAATATTGTCTGTTTTAACGGGTGATATATCACTTTGAGCCTCACAATTAGAATATCTTCAATAATCCACTAATTCATGTTGTTCCAAACGGAAAAGCTGGGCTTAATCAAAGCTTTGAAATGTCTAATCAATAAACAACAATGAACGCAGCACGAACACGCCACCGAGACTTAATTCCAAAAGTCAGCCAATCCGAGCGCTGAGAAACGCTAAGAAACGAAGAAAATCAAATCCGGACCCCACATTTTCCATCATTCCCCAGGGCTGTGCTCTTCAAATTAACCTTTCTTTTCCCTTTAAGATCAAACCCTTTAAATTTCCTCCTCTCCCAATCCCCATGGAAGATTACAGGCCGCATGGAAATGGGTTCGGCGGGGACATCAACACAGAGAGCAACTACGCCACAAACCCTCGAAGCTCATACGAATTGAGGCCATATTCTGCGTCTTATGCGCAGACCCAGATGGAGATGAAGAAAGGGGAAAAGGGTGGTGGGTCTTTCCCCAAGTCTTGGAGCTTGTCGGACCCTGAATTTCAGAGGAAGAAGAGGGTCGCTAGCTACAAGATGTACTCTGTGGAAGGCAAAATGAAGGGGTCTTTCAGAAACAGCTTCCGATGGCTGAAGCGGAGATGCGAACAGGTGGTTTATGGGTGGTGGTGATTCATTTGCCTCTCTTTCTCCTTAATCTCCGTAAGTGCTTTCTCATCATAATTCCAACAATTGTAATGTTCATCTTGATAAGCATAAGAACACTTCGAATTGAATGTTTTTGGGATGCTGGGATTTGTTGTGGATAGAACAGAAGTGGTTTGATTTTAGCAGCCTGGTAGCTCAGACTTTCATAGCTTGATGACTGATTCAATGATTTTACATTTCAAACATCATGCTTTTGTTTAGAATTTGTGAAGGTTTTAACCAACTTTGGATAGATAGACACAGCCCACATATCAGTGGTTAGATGTGGATATAGTGTGGTTGGTTTTTTGGGTTGAATCTTGAAACAAAATTGCACCGGTTTACGTCTAAAGTGGACTATGTCGAGTGTAAGCACCGTCGCTCAATGAATAAAAGTTATCCAAGAGCTCACATCGACGGAACGGTTTGACACCTTGATGTGGGCTCTTCGCCACGTGGGGCTGTAGTACGTTACAAGGGTTGGGTTATTCATCCATTAAAACAGTACGTGAGCTGGGTTCATAATGTCGTGAGATATCAAGATCAAGAGGCCACGAAGAAAGTGTTATTAGCGATGCAATTTTCGTGCTAGGTTCTCGAGTTGCTTTGAAGCTTTTTAACACATCACTGTTCCTCAAAGCCATTAACGCTTGTTTGTTTGTTCTATTATAGTCAAATGAAGGGTTGGTTGGTTTATAATGACTTTTCAAAAATTATTTTTTAAGCTGCCACAGTTTGGACTTGGACTTTGAGACAGAACATTGGTCTAGGCCCATTGGGCCTAGTTCTAGTATAGGCCCATTTCCAATATGGAAGTAAAGCCCACTTCAAGCCTACAGGAATGGAAAGAAAGGGATGGGCCCACAGTTTGTGTTTGGGCTTTGAGACTGAAACATTGGTCTGGGTCACATTGGGCCTCGTTCTAGTAAAGGCCCATCTTCAATACCCACTTAAAGCCTACAGGACTGGGAATAAATGGATTATACAAAGCTTACGGCCCAAAAACCTAAATTTAGGTGAAATTTCATTTATGCCCCCAATGATTTCGGCTTACATCAATTAAAATTCAAAACTACCCATTATATAAATTTAAATTACTAAAAATAAGTTTAGAATTTAAATTGATAATATAAATTAATTATTAATTTTTTAATTGGTTGGTCTTATATAATAAAACTGGTGAAAAATGGGTCCACAACTTTTTTTCTATTTTTTTTTTATTTGTTTATGCTTTTGGTACGTTTTTATTAATTTAATATATTCTCACTCTTTTTTTCTTTAGATAAAAATTGATTCCCATTCAGTACAACGTTACTAACAATAACTTTAATGAATTAATATTTTAAAATTCAAATTTAAACCAATTTAACTTTAATGAACATGGTTAGAACGGTTGAGGTTAATTTAGGTAATGATCATCTCCATTGGTATGAAGTATTCTCGGAAGTCGAAAGTAAAGTCACGAGAGTTTATGCTCAAAGTGGATACTATTGTGGAGATATGTGATTCCTACCACGAGGGTAAATAAAGATGGAAAATTTTCGGTCTGGTTCCTGGCTCTCGGACCATCGTGGTCAGGTAGCCAACCAATGGAGGGAGGAAGCATGAAGGATGAGGTGATGTGCATGGTGGGCGGCAAGCAGCAGAGGCAGTGGCAGCGGCAGCCGATCTGTGGCGGTGCCGCTGCAGGACAACCAGTTGCATGGCGTCAAACTGTCAGCTTGCCTCCGCCATAACTTCATCCACAGACTTAAATCTGCCCATATCTTTGACTGCCTCTCCATCATCTTCTGTGCCCATTTTCATTTCCCTCTTCCATTTTCCCATAATTCATGTCATTTTGTATTTGGCCTTTTCCATCTCCCTCTAATATTCTTATATCTATACAACTTTTCATAAGATCGCACAACGAACACACACACTCGATCGAGCTAAAACACAAAAAATTCAATAAATTACGTCTACCCTTCTTTGTTTTGACTCGAAAATATCCCACGAACATCACTAAGCTGGGTAGCTAGTGCGGGTATAATTAAAACCAACCCAAACGTATCTGGGTTTATTTAAATTCTCGAGAATATAAAGTTTAGAGGGTGTTCTAGAGAAGTGTAAAATGGGCATTTGTGTATGGAAAAGAACCCTAACCACAGAATATGGGAAGTTTAGGACCACAAATAGAATGGTTGTGCATAAAGAAAGAAAGAGAACCCAATAATTGAAATGCCCATCGTCACCATCATGTTGATTCTAGTAGTAGTGGGGATCCCTTGGGTTTCCTCTGAACCCAACCCAAAGGCCATCACTTTTTTGTGTTTAAAAAAAACAAAAGGGCTTTCTTTGCTTGCCCATTGCCTCCCTCCCTCCCACGTTCTGCCACTCGCATGGCCTGTAGCCGAAAGTGCATGCGGGCAGAGTTATCAAAACGCCATTACATGCCAACTCTGCCTCCATTTAGGGTTACCAAACAAATAAAAACAAACCCCACAAGATGCCTTTCCCATTTGCCCCCACAATTTTTATAACCAACACGACTAACTCACCTCTTCCGACTCTCACAAGCTCAAACGGGTATTTGGTTTTAAAAAAACAAAAACAACCCAGTACTTTAGATGTTGAGGATCTCACGTTGAAATGATAGAGTAGACTAATATCAGAGTCCAAGAAGTTCAAACGGGTATTTGGTTTAAAAAAAACAAAAACAACCCGGTTTAAGAACGGTGACTTACTCTAGATGTTGAGGATCTCACGTTGAAATGATAGAGTAGACTAATACGACGACTTGGGTGTTCCAGAGTCCAAGAAGTTCAAACGGGTATTTAGTTAAAAAAAAAAATAAACGACTCGGTCAAAGAAGAGTGACACTAAAGAGACACGAGTAGACGAACACGACGACTCGGGGTATTTGTCTGCCACTTGTCCTCTCAGTTAGGTTAGGCAGCATTATTAAAGGCTAAATTGAAAGTGGGTATAAGCTTTGTCATTTCTTTTGTTGGCTTGGAAGTTGGGTGTTGGGGAAGAATAATCATCATAATACGCAAGCATCCTCTCATTTCCCACTATCCCAAAAGGGTAACCCTACTATGAAAAGTTCACACACACTTTCTCCTTTCGGAAAACAAAACCCTCTTCTTAATTTCTCCAAAATTAAAAAAAAAAACATGTTATCTCTCTCGATCTCATTGGATGATGTTATCAAAACCCTAACGTACACTGTATTGGATGATGCACTCTGCTTCTCGATCGCATCACGACACTTCTTGCTGGATGTATGCCAGTTGAAGGTCGCACAGTCGCCCGTTGAGCACCTAGTTTGATAATGCTCACCTAGTTTGATAATTATTATGGAAAATAAATGAAAAATGAATTAAAAAAAAAAAAAAAAAAGGCATCTGCAGAAATAAGGTGAAGCACTCGCAGTCGCATGCATTTGCAGAAAATAATAATAAAAATAGTCAACGATTCTTTGCTTTATGAGATAATTGGATTAATAAATTGTAAAGCATATATACTTTAGCGCCGTTGCGTGGGCTTCCCCTCTTGTGTTTAACCCTTATTGGTTCATTCATTGCATCTTCCTTTCTACTTTTCTTTTCTTTTCATTTTCTTAATCCCTTCTTTAAACGCTAATTGCTTCTCTCTTAATACACACTTTAATCTCCCTAATTAATCTCAATTATGTAATCCCTAAGCATCAAATGTTTTCTTCTTTTAACTTTACCCTCATTTTTTTAATTATTATTTGCCGTCCCCTGTCGATTTCCAATTTGTGGACATTTCTTAGAATATCGAGAAAAAAATACATTCACGGTTTTCAGGGTTGTTTCTCCTGTGTCCATTTCCAATTTAGTCGAGAGAATATGTGAGAGGAACGAGTGTGAAAACCTTTCCCTAGTAGACGCGTTTTAAAACTATGAGGCTGATAACGATATGTAACGAGCCAAAACGGACAATATTTGCTAGTAGTGGGGTTACGTTGTTACAAATGGTGTGCTAGCGAGAACGCGGGACCACAAGGAGGGTGGATTGTGAGATCCCACATCAGTTAGAGAGAGGAACAAAGCAATTCTTATAAAGGTGTAAAAACCTTACTTAGCAGACACGTTGTAAAACCATGAGACTGATGTGTTTTAAAACCATGAGGCTAATAACAATATGTAATGAGTCAAAGCGGACAATATTTGCTAGTAGTGGGGTTAGGTTGTTACAAATGGTGTGCTAGCCAGGACGCGGGACCACAAGGAGGGTGGATTGTGAGATCCCACATCAGATAGAGAGAGGAACAAAGCAATCCTTATAAGGGTGTGAAAACCTCTACTTAGCAGACACGTTTTAAAACCATGAGGCTGATAACGACGATACGTAACAAGCCAAAGCGGACAATATTTGCTAGCAGTAGGTTTGGGTTGTTACAAATGATATAAGAGCCCGACACCGAGTGGTGTGCCAGCGAGGACGCAGGACCCCAAGAAGGGTGGATTGTGAGATCTCACATCCGTCAAAGAGAAAAATGAAAAACGAAACATTCCTTATAAGGGTTTGGAAACCTCTCTCTAGTAGATGTGTTTTAAAACCGTGAGGCTGACGGTGATACGTAATAAGTCAAAGCGGACAATATTTACTAGCAGTGAGATTGAGCAGCTACAGAATATATATTAATTAATTGAATTATATACGATCTAATCGACTTTTGTAATCATGACTTAGAAGTCATATCACCCAATTATTGGCTTTTAAAACACACCCGACATTTACCCTACGAATGACCACATTACTTACTTAACTCGAACTGTTTCTAAAAGTGAAAGGTCTATGTTAACATGTTTTGTTCTTACTCACATGTAAGAAACCATTTACCATATAATTAATTACCAAGTCCGCTTATACTTAATATGAGAGTTCTCTATAATTGAGTTAGTAAAAATGGCGTAGATTTATCTTGTTACAGTACATACTGTTAATTTTTTTAAACCGCGATCTTAGTTTATTCATGTATTTCTCTTCGATATGGTTCTCGGGCATCCAATCCCCAAACCGAGAAAGCTCAAGTAGAAAAAGATTACCGAACCTTGGAGTTACTCTTAGCTGGTCAGGTTGTCAGCCCCACCATCTAACAGAGTGATCGAAAGTTTGGTACACCAGTTCTTTCAAGCCGGGAGAGACACATCGGAGATATCTTTATCTGAGGAGGAGGGTTGGTCGTCCGGCAAGCAAGATCAAGGTTTGCAAATCCTAAGGTTGTTTTGTCCCTTAGAATATTCAATGAAAACAAAAACATATTGGGATCAGCAAGCATGGGAGAGCTTAGATGCACTGTAAATGTAGAGAGAGAATAAGATTTATATTTACAAGAATGCATTGGAAACGGTAAAAAAAATTAATAAATGAAATTAAAATAAATAAATAAATAAATAAATAAATAAATAAATAAAAGGATAACATTTTCCCATCTCACTCCATACTTTTGCTCTGTGAATTGGCAATAAAATAATAGAAACTCATCCAATAGAAGATAAACACTTTTAAAATTCCACACCATTATGCAACCTCCCCTTTTATTTAATTATTTAATTATTTAATTTAATTTAATTTAATTTAATTTAATTTAATTTAGTTAATTAATTAATTTAATTTAATTATTTAATTTTCCCTCCCCTTTTTGAATTCTATATAAACCCCACAGTACTTCTCCCTCTCCACACAACAACTCACCCACAGCCCTAAATTGTTCCAATTAAGTGGAACAGCTTTTGGGTTTTAGGGCCAAGTCCTTCCAAACATACAAAATTGCATTTCCACCCCTCACCTCAAGATTTGGAGGGTATTTTAGCAATGTTTTTGGAATTGAAATTTAGGGTAAGGAGGAGGTGACAGAAGAGAGTGAGCACATAAGGCACTTTCTTGCATGCTAGGGTTCATGCTTGAAGCTTTCTGTGCTTACTCTCTATCTGTCACCCCACCGTTTCTCTCTCTTCTTTTTTCTATTTTTTTTGGCTTTCAATCCGTTTTTGCCTCTTCTCTCTCTACAATTTCTGTTTTTTCTCATATGGGTTTGCTAAAGTTTTGATCTTTTTTGAAATTGCTACTCGTTTTGATTCCATCTATTGATTACTTACTCAGCTTTACAGGTTTTGGTGTAGCTAGCTCTAAAGATCCAATCTTTTTCCATTGTGGATATCAAATTCAAAGGATCAGTTCATCAATCCAAGCAATTAACCACATGGGTTTGTTGTAAAACACAAACCCAGTTGATGTAACATGCAGCTGAACATTTTTTTTCTTGAAATTTTTATGGATTTGGGTTGTTCTTTGATCTGATCTTTACCTTTTTTTCTTAACCTAATCTGTTGGTTCTTATTTGTAGGTTAATTGGATGTAATTACCATCATTTAAACTATTAATTAATGGAGAAACTGAACAATTCTATGTGTTGTGAAGATCTATTTCTGTTGGGGGTTGAAGATGATATACGTCACGCATTTAAACGATCGGTAAAGAATATCAAGAATTCTTGTTCTTCGTGTTCAATCTCTCAAATACTTCTAAAAGAAAGAGATTTGGAATATGTAAGAGTTTGAATTATTAGTCAAGATGTTTTCGTTGATAACAGATCGCTTCTTCCAAAGCCCGCCCTGTTTGTTTCGCTCGCAACAATTCAACGAGTGAAATATAGCGTTTTCTCTTCTTATTGAGGTCGTAACTCGATGTGATTGCAAATGGAAAACATTTAGTTAAATTTGGTATTGGATTTACAAACAAGTTTCATCAAGAATTTGTTCTTGAAGATCATTGTTTTGCTTCTTTAGTGATCTAATGTTTCAAATTTTGTAATATTTTAGGGTTTTGTTGAAGTGGGTTTGTAAGAGATTGTTAGAACAAGTACTGTTTTATTAAACAATTTATCCTTACAAAAGAAGTCCTACTCCTTGATTATGCTCTTCACATGTAACAATATGAGTTTATATTTAATGTTATTATTAGAATATGTATGAAACTTCTTCTTCTCAAGTTAAAGGACGTACGATTCTGAGAAAAAAATGTTAAAAATTTGAACTTTAATTTGTTTCAAGAACTTGAAAGGCAGGAAGAGAATTGAATGAAGCCATTATTTTGTAAGAAGTTCATAAGTTTCATTGAAAGATTTAATTATTAGAGAAAGAAAACAAAACGACCCCATCAAAGAAGATTTTTTTCTTCCTCAAATGTGGTTTTTCTTCAAAATTTTGAATGAAAAGTGCTCGTTGTTTATTTGGTTTTCTAGCGAAGAAGTGGTATCAAAGAGCGATTTCGAATGATGAGATAAGAAATTACGTGTTTTTTCTAAGGAAAAATAAAAAATTTCACATTTTCAGTATTCACTATATTAGTAAAATCACCTTAGGACCGTTGTAAAATGATGTAATGCATCAACTATAATCGTCAATCCGATAAGGCTGTGCTCAACGACAGTAGGATTCGTGATCGGATATGTTGAGCTTGCTGAGACGATAGCTCTACACCATGGAACCACCAAAGCACTGGAGGCAGCAATTCGTTTCGAGGTGAAACAGATTTTCGAATTCTTTGGAATCTTTTGACTGGTAAAGCTCGCTAAGCGAACGAGGTCAGTGACTCACGAGTTAGCTTCTCACGTGCAGTGGCATAGATCGAACGAAATTTGGCTCGAAGATCATCCTCCATGGGTGGACACTGCTCTAAGCTTTTTAGGTTTGTTTACAAAAGAAGCATCTATAATCATCAATCCACAAGTGCAATAGGTATTTCATAAATTCCACGAGTATACTCCCTTGTTTCACTTGTACAAACAAATCCCTTCTCATGTTCATTAAAACATTAAGATAAACCCTAAATAATAACTCAAAGCCATCCAGAATTAATACAATATCGTCTGTTTGAAAAATGGAATATCATAAACAGCGGATTCGCATACTGATTCTGATAGAAAAAGCTGATATGAAGCTTGATGCTCACTTCTCTAGGAGGAAGTACATGATGTTCAAAGCAGTAGTTGGGATATAATGCTCCCAATCTCCTTTAGCGAACCAAGAACTCACAATGTTTTGGGATGACTTAGACGACACTCCTGCAGTCCAAGAATCAGCCAACCTAAAACCGAATTGACGAGCAGCGGAAATGATTGTTGGCTCATCGACCCGACGCAGGACATGGCAAAGAATCAATGCACATTCGGAATCCTTGCTAGACGAGATGAGCTCTTTTGCAGTTGAAAACAGTGGCAAAATAGCTTCAGGAACATACGTGACGTCTGTCCCTATGATGACATCAAAACCTCCTGTGCTTATTTCTCTGATAGTTTCAATATGGATGCTATTTCCCCACTCCAGTCTCTCTGTAATTAGTTTTGTGAGGCAATGCTGCTCAAGATTTGAGGTTACATTTTGAGATAATAGGTTTAGAGCACTTGGGTCTCCGTCGGTGGCAACTACAAGATTAGCGGAGCCAACAGCAACCATAGAGCAAATTCCTCCACAGCCACACCCCAGTTCTAACACCCTCTTTCCAGCACATATAGCGGGATTTTCTGCCAGGACAGAGGCCATCAAACGAGCAGATTCCCACAGCATCAAACCAGTGGATTTGCAGGTATGTTGGAACTCTTTTGAGAGAACTTTAATTTTGAAATTACATCCTCTAACATCCACCTTGATAATCTAAGAAAATCAAATGATTGGACGCAAGTAGAGTTTAGAATATGGGTGGCCAGATTGTTGAAAATAAATGAAAAGAACAGTAGTTTGTATGATCATAAAATATTTGGGGGCAATCTTAGAATTTTATCATGGATAAACACACCTCATTATCCTGAGAAGGTGAGATTCCAAACATATCAATTGCAACACCCTCGGAGAAGTCGAGTTCAAAATCGTTGACAGGCACCTCTGAACGGTTCTCCGTGGGCCTAGGCTGGGTTTTAGCTTTATCGGGCAAGCCTGCCCTAAGACCAGCTTCTGGAGTTGCAAACTCAGAAAGGCTGAATACAGCTTGGACCCATCGCCTTAAATCATAAATAGAAAGAGTTACTATTAGAGAAAATGCCTCGCCCTAAAAACTAAATTCGTAACATAAAAAGCAAAGAATCAATTTAAACATTTCAGATCTAATGAGTTTTAAATCAAACTTCAGATTCAGCAAGTTCTTTACGTAGGTTAGGACATCACGCATGCACCCATATAATGAGTTTGAATTTCAATATGAAGCAAAACATGCCCATCACCTAATGCGTGGGGCAATAATCGGTTACAGCACTTTGAACCTGGCAATTCAAATTCACTTAAGTGGCTATTTGACAAAACAACTAAATTAACAACTATGATAACCAAAACTGTGGATAATATGAATTAGGCATAATTTTGGGCATGAAGTGAATAAGACTTGATCCAATCTGAGGAAACCAACAGGAAATTAATTAATTTATTCAAGAAAAAGGTGGAAATATTTGTACAAAAGTATTTACCTATTCATGACCAAATCCCTCGATCGGTTCTCAACTTGTTTGCAGCATACGTCAAGTTCTTTAACATCAAATCCAATTTCTTTAAATGTACTTGTAAGAAACTCATTAGAGAAGTAGAAAGCACGCTGACCGAGGTAGAGGCATCGAGATTAAAAACTGACCAACAAAAGAGCATATTATTGTAAGCATGAAAAGAGTGTAACTTACAGTTCCATCTCCTCGGACGTAAAAGTTCTCACTGATTTTTTGATCTTTGCAATCAAATCTTTCCTGTCAATGAGACCCCGAGATAAAGAGCATATGTACTTAAGAACCGTATGGTGAAAGGACATAAACATCTTGTATAAAAACCAACAAAAAAGAGAGGGACGTGGTAACAGAAAAAAGGATGCTTTAGCTTCCATCATGGAAATTATCGAATTATCAAATAATATTTGATTAAACAGACTCGGCAACTCATCCATAGATTCAATTAGAAGGAAACTGAACATATATTATAGCAACACTGTTATTTGTAAACTCTTCTTTCAGCGTTTTGATAAAAAAGGAAGAGGTCCTTCAAATAATACATAATAAGATGTGGCAGTTGGCATGAGATGAACAAAAGCAGAATAGCACACGCAGACAAAAGAAACGATAAAACATATTCTAGATACCTGAGCAAGGTCACCAGTTGCATAGTCCCGAAAAAGAACGCATCCAGTAGGCTGAAAAAAACGAAAGATGAAATTTCATTGGATCATCAACCGTTCTTAACAAGACACGATTAAAAACAAAAATTGAATGTTAATGGGTGCTAATGAGTTCTTACTTTCAAAACTTTTTTCACATTTCCCAACACCAGGGACATCTTCTCTGGCGAAACTGCAGACAAAACAAAAATCTGCTTAATAAGTTAGCTACTTAAAAAATAGTAATAATTATTATTATTATCAACATACAAAGCTAGTAAAATAACGATGATATATTCAATAGAGATTGCAAGTCGTAATTTTCAGTGAATTACCATCATTACTACATCAACCGACGATGGAGAAATGTTGTTGCTCAAGTCATCAGCAGTAAGATCACAAACAAATGCAGCAACACGGTCGTCATTGAAGTCTTTATGTGCCTGCATGAGCAAGCTAATCCATTTAGCCAACCTAAGCCACTTTTATCATTATCAAATTCCAAAAGCTAAGAAAATACTAGTTAGAACATGAAGGCAATGAGACAGGGCTGCAACAAAAAGGCAAAACTTTTAAGCAAAAATTGCTAGGGTGAAGTCATTATGCCACCAAACCTTGACTAAATTCACTGCTCGTGGTGAGAAATCACATGCATGAATGAAAACATTTGGGTATGTAGCAATCAAGGGGAAAACAGTATTTCCTGCTCCACAGCCAACCTGAACGGGAAAAGAAAAACAATTTGAAATACTAACTAGCACCTAAAGAAAGATAATGGTAGGGAGCTTTTTATTCTAAGATATGGATAATCGGGCAACATTGAACTGAATGACAAGAATTGATCACTTACCTCCAAAACAACTTTTCTTTCTTCTCCCTGAAGATCCACAAAATATCAACGATTGAGTTCATTTGAGGCCTCCATAACACAAGAAAAAAAGAATGCTACAACTAAACCTCGCAACATGCTGAACTCACAGAAAAGTATTGGCCCCATTCTTTGTCCAGGTAGTGTCGGTCCTTGAAAAACTAAAAAGTGAAAATGGAAGCAAATACCATTACCATGCTATAACTAAAGCTTATGCATAGCCAAAGAACAAAATTGAAACTATTTGAGTAAATTTCAAAATTTTCTGAAGGTGAGTGAATTACATCAGCAGCTTTGTACACAATAGCAAAAAGAAAATCAGCCAAAAATTGAGCGATGAGCTTTTCAAAATGCTATTCAAATAAATACTCCAGATACCAAGAATCAATCCAAGTTCAAAATGATTTTAGCCAAGCAGTAACTTACTCGGTCTTGATGCTTTTTATAAAAGATATCCCAGTACTTCTTAGCATCTTTTTCATACTTCTCTGCAAGAATGAAAGAGAGTTAATGTGATATATGAGGGACTGCACGTCTGCTTGAGAGAGAGATAGAGATAGAGAGAGAGAGACCTCTCCAGAAAGGAGAAACTCCAGTAGTAGAGGTAGAGTATATCTGAATCTTCTGAGTTTCCCGTTGTTGCTCCACAGCCTGTTGTCCATTCAAATCCATACTCTCTCCCGCAAAACTGCAAGAAGAAAAAACATTTCAGAACAGAAACGTTCAGAGAACACGAAAAATCTGTACATTAATATTAAGTTTGCTCCACGGGGAAAAGAAAGGGGACTTCAAAGCATAATCCCTCGAAGAACAACTTTCATGGAATCTTGAGCTACCTCTTCCAATTACAACCATATGAGCATCGATTCATAATTCCAAAACGGGAAGCAGTAGAAAATATTCCAATAAGAACAATACAGACTTCGATGAAAATGCCAGAATATTGAGAATCAATCAAAATCACTAACGATGATGAGGAGATGGATGAAATACAAGTTCGCAAAGAATCTAGCGTAAACAGAATATTCATGTTAACCTGTTGAGATTCAGATCGAAGCGCTGCACGAGGAGAGTTGCAGAGTCTGTTTAAGCAACAACGTCTTTGCCGCCAATATAGAGCGTCACCTATGTTGCACCGAGGAGACACGGAGCTGAATCAGGGTTTCAGCATAGGGTTTTTTTTTTTATAACTTAAAACGCAGCGTTTTGGGGACATTTGTAACTGGAAACCGACGATTAACCGTCACTGAGCCAGGCGGGAAGGAAGGATCAAAACGCACCGTACTGCTGCGCCCTTTAAATTTTAGCGACAAATGACATTAGATTTTTTTTTTTTTTTTTTGAAATTTATGAATTTTGACATCATTTATTTGAGAATGTTATGAACTTATTTCTTAGAAATAATACATTCAAATATTGCTTTACGAGTTATTTGCTTTATTGGTTGGATTATTTGTCTGTGTGAAATCAAACATTGGTTTGGTTGGAGAGGATACCAGAACATTTCTTGTTAGGATATGAAAACCTCTCACTAGCAGACACGTTTCAAAATCGTGAAACTGTTGACAATACATAACGAATCAAGGCGAACAATTCAATCAAATAAAGCATTTCTAGGACGATTCAAGAATCAAACACTTATTTTCAGCTTTTTCCCTTTTGGAAATGAACTCTCCCTGTTTCCTATAACATACACTATATAACTGCTAACTTTTACTGAAAATAATTACAAATGAAGGTTTAAAAGAATAGACGCAAAATCAAGTGTAGGGATGCAAAATCAAGTGTAGGTTGTTGAATTTAATTGCTCTGCTCTGCTTCTTCACCTTCGCTATGTTTTTCATTACTCTGCAAGGAAGGGCTTTTCTGGTCCTTATCAGCATCCGATGAAGCTCCATTGTCCAGCGCAGGCATATCACCATTTTCTGTAGCGTTATTCTCTTCGGCGTTACTGACCATTTTCGGGAGGTTTCTTGAGGAAGAGACGGTCAATAGGCGGCCGATGCCTTCATACAAACTTTTCGCGTCCAATATAATCGTCGCCCCGCCCGGATAACAGCGGCCAAAACAAGTAGCACAATGGGGATAAGCAACCTACAGAAGATGGTGCAAAATGAGCTAGGAGTCTTTTAGAAGGGAAATCTCAGATGGCAATGGCAAAGCAAAAAACTGAAAACAACACCTCTATGAATGCGCGGCAAAGCTGGAGGAAAAGTCCAGACTCATTATCTTTTAGCATGTGAGTTGTGTTGTATCTCAATAAAGAATCCGAAACAGCCTGCAATCCTTTTATTAGTTCTTGAGCTATCACATGTTTCAAACTCAAAGGGGCACAATGGCGAAGTTCGTTCATAGCTGCCGATACACCTAATACCACCGAAAGGAGATGTCGTTAACGAACCTAACATATTGCAACAAAATAAACTTCTAGTTCTAGTGCAAATTTCTTACTTAGAGCTCATAGGTTGAAATATGGTCGGATAAATTAGTTGTACCAAGCCATGTAGCAAACTATTAGCATTACTATGAAAAACAACAAAAGGCAAGCAAACCACATCCGATTTCTTTTTTCAGCTTCAAACGAATCTATCAGCATGCAGCATTAATACTAACATGGATCAGGTTATACAAAAGCAGAACAAAGTTGCATTGTTCCCACTTTTATATTCATTTTAGTTCAATATGATTTCTCCTCTTTAAAGGCATTATTTCTTCTGGTTTATTCCTCTGTGCCTTACAGTTAAAGCTTCTTTTATGGAGTCGAGTACCGATTCAATTGATAAATTATCGGGTTGGAGAGCCCAGCTTGATGGAGAGCTGGGATTGCTTCGACAAGAAATGAATCTTCGTACAAAAGACTAATTCTCCTCCAATACAAACAGGCTAATTGATTGCTTACTCCACCATTTCTAAGAAGCACAAAGATAATTCTATAGCAACATAATTGGAGAGCTCTTCTCAATATTATCAAAATTTTCAAGATGGCAGCAAAAGTCAGTACAGGAGTCAACTATAACAGGGGAACTCTTTTTTATTAGATTTATGCATTCTGCACTTCTTTATCGTGTGTATCTTTGTTTCTTTTCAGTCTACTCTTTGTAGTCTGCCTTCTTCATAAATGAAAAGTGTTGTTTCATTTTCGAAGATATATGACAAGTTTTCTGGGAAAACTTGAAAAACTATTTCACAGTATATGAAGCAAATATCTGACATACCATTCACAAAAACAGCAAGAGGTGGATGTTCCATCAAATATGAAGGTGGAGTCACGTCTTCCTGACTTTCCTCACCAATAGTAGTTGCCGGAAAGCCAACAGCTGGTAGTGGGACCCAACGATGGGAATCCAGAACTAACTGCATAGGCAATACATGGTCAGTCAGTCAGTCATGAGCCATGATAGTGATATTGATTGCAGCCAAGCAACATCACCAGTCTTCCTTAGAAAAATTGAATTGCGGAGTTTCAGTCTAGAAGAAAGCATGCTTCAGATGGTTACCTGAAAATTATCAACTGCAGTACCCATATTTTTTGAAAATAAATTGAGAACTGCCCTGTAGAGTAATTAAGTTAAATAATTATAAAGAAATAATGTCATTAATATTGAGTTTGAAAAACAAGAAACCAAAAATATAATAGCTGCCTTACTCTTCAAAAAGTGGAGGAAGCAAACCACGAAAATCCATTCCAACCCAGCCAAGTCCCATAGCACAGTACTGCAAATAACACAATGAATAATTAAAAACAAATTAAGTAGCTGGAATTCCAAGTTTTTTTTTTACATTGAATATTTTTTTTTTACCTAACGAATAACTGAACCTTCCTGGAAACAATTGAAAGAGTAAAAGAACAAATAAAAATAAAGCCCACAAAAAAGGGAGGCAAAACTATAAAAACGAATCAAGTAAAACAAAACCTAAAGGATAATCACAAAAGGCTTCGCAGTATTTTGAACCTCAAACTCTTAAAAGATTCCAAGAACTATAAGTCGATAACTATTCATAAATTAATCAAATATTGGGCAAAAGGGATTCTTACCATGCACTGTTCCAATATATTTGATAGAGATCCACCTTCTGTTATCTTTGGGAGCATTATTTTGAGTGTCTTCAAGTGAGAAGTTATCTGATGCATAGACCAACTAAAAAGAAGCCCACTGTCATAGTTTTCTTCATTTCCGGACGTATCATCCGCAAATATAGCTCGATATTGGTTAACAACGTCAAAAAGATGTGTCCTATGACAATTGATCATTCCTTTCAAATATTCATAAGCATTTCTCTGGTCAAGATCTTCGAGAATTCCAGTAAGCCATGCCTCTCGGCATCTTAAAAACTGAAAGAAGATTAGTGGAATCCCATATAATTAACTCCATTGAAAAGAAGATGACAAAATCTAGTACAGAAAACTTCTTATAATTTTTCAAGTTGAGAATAGATAACACGCAAAGTAGATTTAAAACAAATGAAAGACTTTTACCTGTAAACGCATTTCATATTCACTAAATACTCCAATTCGACGTAGATATCCAATGATGCGGAGACATTCAGGCAGCTGCAGTATTTAAGAAATTATTATAATTCTTATATCATGATTTTTATGACATGTGCTAGCATAATCATAATTCAAGAAGGTTACCTGAATATTTGAGCGAAGTTTTTGGAGAAGTTGAGAAAGAAGAGATTGGGTGGTTTGCCTGACTTCTGACACCAGTGCTTGAATAACTGGTACTCTATGGGAAAAACAAAGTCTAGTTAAGATGCTTGTTACAGTAGCTTCCAAAACAGAAAATCACTTTGTGAATAATAGGTGAAAAACTTACTTAGGGTGCATAGTTGAAAGTTTTGCGACAAATGCTTCCAAGTCAAGAGCTTCATCATAATTTCCATTTCTTACACACCTGCAGAAGAAACGGAATCACCAAATACCTCTTTTGTAATGTTCTAAAAATATAGGACCAAAATAATATGAAAAAGATTTTGAATTCATGCTATCATTAATTCCTGAAGCAAGCTCGTGCTTCAAATTTACCATGCATGCTCTTCTTCGTTATATTTACAATTATAATCTTTCAAGTCTAGAGCAGTTAACTAAAGAAAATTAAATAGAGATGGAAGCACATTAATCCTTGTCTAGTGGGCGTCTTGGCTCAGCACGTGTGCAGAGTAAAACTTATCCGACCAAACTAAGCTCCATAAAGTTTATAGGGTGAACATGTATTGAGCTAAAATAGATTTTTTTTTTATAAGAATTGGGGCTAAAATAGGTTTAGAATGTAAAACAAAAAAATAAAACCAACAACAAAACATATCAGCTCCTGTACAACAGTACCAAGTAAATGAAAGGTACATGCCAGCAATAGCTTAAAAATTATATTCTTATTAACTATATATTAGCAGTCAGCAAGGGGAATTGCTTTAACATATTTTTAGCTTACACTGTAACAAAAATAAGAACACGAGGTAAAATTTTAGTGCATAGGTCAAACGTTGCATTACATACGTATCCATAAGCTGAGGAATTTCAAGTAAATCAAGCAGAGTACTGTGATGTGTTAGCAATATCTGGTTCATCTTCCTCTTCTCCAGAATCTGTTCCGCAGATTCAATAAACTCTGTGCTACCCGATGTCAAATTTGGAATCTCAGATATCTGTAACAGAGGAAATTAATATCTCAATATCAAATATTGTCACATGTGTAAATGTAAGAACAGTATGATCCGTTGACTTTACTGCCTCATCATAAGTGTTATCCTCCCACAGCTAATAATAAGGAGAATGTTGTAGTAAATAAACAATTTTAATCCTCGCAAGAACAACGATTATAATACCGACAATAATAGTTATAAAACAGGCATGAGAAGAGGAACATCAGAGAGGTGATCTCTTAACAGATGAAACAACCCAAGTGATTTCACTTTGTATACAATCTATCAAGCCAAGAAAGTTAAAATTGATTGAAACATTTGATTGCCATGTGAAGTCCAGTGCAGAAATTGATTAACTACCACACTGTCAATAGTCAATTAGCAATAATCATCTGAACAATTATCGGCATAAAGTACACTTTCCCCTAATATTAAGATCTCAAACCATGAACATATGCAAGTAAATGAAGGAAAGGCAATAGGACTTCGGAATTACCAAAGTTTCAAGATGCTTATCGATGGAAGATACTTCTTCTCGAATTGCAAGCAACGCATCGGCGGCGGCAATGAAAGCTCGGTAGTTGCCCACTGCCACCTCTTGTATTTGCCTCCGAATTCGCTCCGCATCCACCTGAAGAAGCTCCGGTTCCTATACATGACGAGATATGTCACTAATTACAGAATAGACACTGAGGCACTTGCTTTCAACTTCAAACCAATCAATTAAATAATCAGAAGAAAATCAAGACATTGTTATTTCTGAGCTAGATTGCATTCAACCACTCCATTTCCTAGTGCAACACACAACAGGTGAGAGATGTTAAAAAATAACCTTGTTTAGACGATCGAGTGTGAAAGAAAGGAGCTCCGACACATATGGCTGCTGCGCGGCAGAGGCGAGTGGAAGGAGAGTGGGAGCCGTCGACGATGCGAGCTCCTCCGCATTCTCGGTCTCCATTTTCCGGACCTCCGTAGTCACTGGTACGACAGCCCGGATCTAGAAACTTGCGTTCAGAAAATCACGTCGAGTCACAGATCTGCCGGCGAGCCGAAGAGCTCCGTCCCCGCTCATTAGCGAAACCGGTTATCGTTTTACTATTTGGATCTGAAATGACTTCAGTTTTTTTGACGACTGAGAGTGAGGATTACTTTTCCAATGTTCTTTGAGGGGTAATATGGTCTATTTACTCACTTTTCGGTCTAAAAATACCCGATAGTGCAATTTTAGGAATAGAGGGCTAGTTAAGCAAAACAGTATTTTTTTCACCCTCTTGGGTAAAAAAAAAAATTTGATGGCATTTAAGTGAAATTTTCACCGCATTCTTCAATTTTCACCGGACAAGTCAAAATTTTCACCAAAAAAAAAAAAAAAAAAAAAAAAAAAAAAAAAAAAAAAAAAAAAAAAAAAAAAAAAAANAAAAAAAAAAAAAAAAAAAAAAAAAAAAAAAAAAAATTCACTCCCGCTTCCTTCTTCCCCGCGGGAATATTTCGACTGAGCGGAAGGTATCGCTCGCAGCGGCGAATGGATTCTCTGATAATTGAGTGATAATGTCGGCAGTTAACGTATTAGAGCCGCCGACGAGGGGGAAGGTCGTGTTGAATACCACGTTGGATCGCTCGATATCGAGCGCTGGCCTAAGGAGGCTCCAAAAGCCGCCAGAAATTTCGTTCGGCTTTGTCTTGATGACTACTACGATAACACCACCATTCACCGGATTATACCGGATTTCATTGTTCAGAGCTGTGATCCTACCGGTAGTGGCACAGGTCCATCCATTTCTGTCTTGCTTCTATTCTGGCTGCATTTATTGGTTAGTGTTTTTGTAAAGCTCTGTATTCTACTGGTAGTGGATATTTGTTAGAGAAGCTGATCGTTGAGTGCTTGCATGGAGAAATTAAAGAGAGTTCAAGTGAATTGGTAGTTAATGAAGTTCACTCGATCATTCTCTGCCTAATGACGTTTCGAGAATGTATTATTATTATCTGCCTAATGATATTTGGATAGCGTTCTTAAGTTATCGAGAATGTTATGTTACTTTGTGGCATGTAGTCACTGGCTATGCTGTCCTAAGACAATGTGGGATAGTGTCTTCATAGTGTTTATGAACACCATGATAGAACAATAGAAGGAGAAGTGGAGAAGCTAATCAAGCAGATCAGGCTGCCTTGCTACCATGTAGATGGGAAGGTATTAGGCACGGAATTAGTCCGTTGTCTGAAGGAGGGGACTAGGAAAATAGATAACAACAGGGAAGAGGGACGCGAGCCAAAATGTCGGGCATCAATGTCCAAATTTCCAAAATCGTGCGTATGCATCATTATTTTTCTTATTTTTCGGCAATCTGCATTTTCACACAGGTGATGAAAGTATATATGGGGTATTTCCCTCGAGGAGTTTTACTCACGGCTTAGATTCAAGCACAGGGGCTCGGTAGCATGTGCAAATGCTGGGTCGCCTCATTCTAATGGAACTAAATGTTGTTATAACCTCGAGTCGATGTGATGAACTTGACAAGAAGCATCAATTTAAAGAAAGGTAACAATGATTCTTATTGTGCAACCATTTTGATATTGCTTGCTAATGTAATGATGGAGTTCATTGGTTGTTTTAGGTCAATGGGGATCCTGTGGATCCACCCAAGATAAAATCAGTTGAGGTAGGATTTAATGATAGAAGTTTTGAACTAGGTTGCAGTTTCATAATAGTTTTTACTTTTGATGGTCCTTTCATGTTTCCCTAATGTTATAAGCTTCTATTATGTAAAAAGAATCTTTAAGGTACTTTGGAATCGATTAGAGACGATGTTGATTCTGAAAACATGGACACTAAGAAGAAAGCTGTGAAGTTAGAGTTCATACATTGCAGAACTCTCTTCGGAGATACATACCTTGGTTACTCCTGATTTCTCTGTTGCTTGGTATGTTTGCGTACTGTAGAAAACGAAATTTACTATCATTTGGAGAAGAAGCTGAAGATGATGAGAAAGAACTGACAGCTTTGAAGAGAAAAAAAAAAAAATAGGAACAGTCATGATGTATTGGATGATCCACGTCTGTTATTGGAAGAGATTCCAAGCAGTGCTTCGGTAAATAAACAAACAAAATAAAGTAAGAAACTTTTTAGGGGGAAAATGAATTAGTATAAGCTTGCTGCTATCTTGATCTGAACAACTTTCAAGTAATCATCTTCTGAATGCCTCATTTCAACTTTCCCCTTGCAAGCTCAATTCTTACCCAAAAAAACCCCTTGATTTTCATACGAGGTCTGTTCATCTGAGATAAGTGTCAATAATATCTTCTTCTAACATTCACTTTTGAAGCTGCGGTAGTTGCAAAACTTAGTTGAGATCATTTATGGCACATTCAGAATATTTGTTGGTTTCTAACCGACCATGATGAACCTTTTGAGTGCAGAACTCGTTTGACAGTAAAAGAACGAGGGAGATGCAGCTATCTGTTTGAGAAACTTTAGCATCAAATAAACAAGACACTCGAGATTCAGATTCTGAAAATTCTAATCTCCTTCAATATTGCAATAGTAATGACAGTGGAGCTAACTTTGATGCTCGAATGCGTCGACAGATATTGAGAAAAATAACAGAGTTGGGAGATGAGCCATCTCATCCCACAAGTCTAAAAAATCTTATTTCATTGTTTAGCTTGCCTTTGGTACAAAGACACCAGGAAAATGAAAGGACATTTAAAATTTCAAATTATGAATCTCAACTTTATTACGCTCTTAAGCTTAGATCTCAAAGCTTTCCCTTTCTCCTTTCTCATTGTTGGTTTGTGACTTTAATATCTTCTGCATAATGAGGAACTTCTGTCTGCATCTTTTCATGCATGGATATTCGCATTTCTTACTTCTCCAATCTTTATAGCAAGTAAAGTAATTACTTTTTCTTTTTGTTACAGGTTTTGGAAAAACTTGCGAATTTTGAGAAAGTCATTTCTGGAAAACCCAGTAACTTCAAGCGCTGAATCTGGGGGTGGCAATGCTGATTTGTCAGACTGGAAATCTGTTGGTTAGAATTCACACCAGAGCCTTGCAAGGTAAATAATTATGAGTTTATTGACATGCTTAAATGCCAACTTCGTACCCTTTAACACTTCAATGGACTGAAAATTTTGCATAATATTCCTACCAAAAGAAAAAAGTTAGCTTAATATTCCTATAAACAAATTGTAAAATATTTCAATCTGCCCATAACATTACCCCTTGCTCGACAGGAGATTATGAAGTATATGCTATGTTTATGTTTGCTTTATAAATTCATTATGTCCATCCAGTTATGAATTTCTCCTCTGGTTCTTTTTGTCCGATTTTTTAAAAAATAGTTTAATCATTCAAACTTGTACTTTACTGCAAATGGAAAAATGTTTGAACTGTAATCCTCATCTATCCATTACTTAGTTTTCACCATGGATCATGCAGGACTGCATGTCTCGTGGTGATGATCCAAACGACTACTTTGTGCATGAACGTTTTCTCGAGAAGGGGAAAGAGAAATTTAACAAAATGAAAGCCAAACAAAACGACGTGAACGGGAATGGGCGGGCAAATCTCTTACTTGACTCGTTAGTCAGGACGCAGGACATGGGTTTGAGAGTAGGTTAAATTCCTGATTGACTTGGCTCCATTTTTTACTTTCGAAATTGATCAAAAATACATCTCTATTCCCACAGAATGGTGGAGCCAATTGGTTCGGACATGCAAGTTTCTGGATCTGGAAAAAGAAACAATATACAACCTCTCTCGACACATCTCGTATCCTTCGTCCGTAATTTCCTTTGAATTTAGTTATAAAGCTTGGAGAAAAAGGCAACCCCATCCGTCAAATGTAATTACTTGCAATGGGTTAAGTTCTAGATTTGTTTGATACAAATTGCAGGGATATGGAGGTCCTTGAAGCTTTTTTAGCCTATGATTTATGACTTGGCCAACCCTCATCGTAAAAATGATTCTAATAAGTTGAGACATGAAACTAGGAACTACATATTCTTTGGGCAGAAATAAACCAGTTTCCTTTTGTTGGCAGTCTTATTCAGGGGGAGCTCTTCAAAGTATCATATTCTCTGTCTTCTGTACCGCATATTCGGACTAGGAAAGTCTTCAACAGCACATGTTCTTCACAGAGCCGTTACTGCCACCAGACGCGCAAAGATAGTCGGCCAGCCATACTGGTGGGAAGTTGACTGGTTCAAATAGGACTCGGCCCAACCGTTCATTAATTTGGTGGGAAAAATCATGGTGAGTTTTATTTCTTCATTTATTTATTTTGAGTAAAATTATTGTTCGTTCCCATGCTTCTTTATTCAAATTCGGCTCATTCAAGTTGGTTGAGAGAGAGAGGGGAAGGGGAAGGGAAAGGGAGAGGGAAATGGATTTAGCCTAACCTAACCCCCCACTCTCTATTATTAGATTCCTTGACTTTGTGATTGGCTGGGTTTCGTTCATATTAATGCTTTAAGTTCATCAATTTATTTCACACTATTTAGGGTATTGGGAATTAGGTGAACGGTGGGTTTTAGAGGGATTGTTTGAAACGAATTTCACATTTCCCTTGTGTGATTCTGCAATTATTATCATTATTGTTCATGATTTCTTCTGTTCTACACACAATTGCTCAAAGGTTCCCACAATTACCGTTTGCTTTACGCTGCTTTTGTGTATAATTGAAAATTGAGAAATTAAGGGGAGAAAAGGAGATTTGTTTGATTGTTTTGCTTCCATCTCCACTTTGTCTTTATAAACTTTAATCGGAGGGGGGCGTGCCACACCACACGGCCTCTCTATTAGTCAAAAGGTAGCGTATAAGTTTGAATTTTTTCAACTTTGTGGCTCAATCTTCTTCTAGGCATGGCCCACTAAGCCGTCATATGGTCTTCCCTCTCAAGAGTTAGAGAGAGAAAAATTATGAAAAAAAACAATCGTTGTAGCTTAAGATCTCGTACCAAATTAGATGGTATCACTTCTGTACTCGTACCAAATTAGATGGTATCACTTCTGTACTCGTACCAAATTAGATGGTATCACTTCTGTACTCGTACCAAATTAGATGGTATCACTTCTGTACTCGTACCAAATTAGATGGTATCACTTCTGTACTCGTACCAAATTAGATGGTATCACTTCAGTACTCTGTAGTCCTCGATAGGAATTTTATTTTCTCATAAAATTATTTCATGTATGGAAATTTCTTTATATAATAGCCTTATTAGCACAACAATGATTTTGAACTTCTAATTTCAAGGAAAATGATTGTTGAGATAATGCTCATAGTTTTATTAGTTTTGACATTGATTTTTTTTTTTTTTTTTTTTTTTTTTTTTTTTTTNTGATGACACATCAGAAAATAATAAAATAAATTCCATTCTTATAGCATAATAATAATAATAATAGTGTCTAGTGTCAACGTAGGCATTTTTCATTGATAAAAAAAATATACTTGGGAAGAAACCTAAAATAAATTTCAAAATTTAATTAATTACTCCTTTTTTTAGTAGAATTTTGTTAAAATGTTGTACGAAAAATAGTAATTGAATTGATGAGTAGATAACTTGAAACAAAAATTGTAACTCTAACAAGGTTATGGTGTTACAGTTGAATGCTACATTTGGTTCCAATTGCATAATTGCATAGATAATTATTGAAATTTGGGCATTGTATATATTTCTATGCTTTCATATGGTAAAATTTTTATATTTAATTATTTCTATTGACATTAAATAACATAAAATTAAAGAGAGTGAGATATACAAGATTTAAAACATTTTCAAACCAATGTCACAGTAAACGATAAAGTTGAAGACTCACATGACATTGTATTAAAATATAGCAATAAATTTACGAACTTAAAAAGATTTACGATCTTTTTTTAATAAATTTGGTGGAGTACTATCTGATCATTTCTACAAACTTCAAGTGAATATTGTAACTACTCAACTGTGTCATACTGAATATTGTAACTACTCAACTGTGTCAATTGTTTGTAGATAATGTGACGGACTCTAATACCATTTATAATTGTTAGGTTAATAGATATCGTCCGCTATAATATGTTACATGTTATCGATACTATACCTTAAACTTAGTCGTGCCAATAGATGGGTCAATTCTCAAATATTACAAATGACTCCAAAAGAAGAGGAGGCTAAAAATGATTAAGAATTCAAAGGAGTCGAGCCTCGATTAGGGGAGGCGCACTTTGTTCGAGAGGAAGTGTTAGTCCCACATCGGCGGCTGTTCAAAGGGAAGTGTTGGTGATCATGGGTTTATAATTCATGAATACTCTCTAGGCATTTTGGGAAAGTTCTGAGAACTTATGCTGGAAGTGGACAATATCATACCATTGTATAGAGTTTTAAAATTGTTAAGTAAACCGGAGAAAAAAATAAATGGAAAAGGAAAAAGAAAAGTAAAAAACCGCGTGTTGGCAATCCCAAGTCACCGCTTCCAACGAACGACCGCCCTGAGTGGAAGCCGTAAACAACCATATTCTACCATTCCGTGTTCACACTTGTCAATCTTCAAAACCCTCCTAATCAAACAACTAATTATTATATTATTTTTTATATTATTATTTTTTTTAAATATTCCATTACTTTTTTCTCCTTTATTTGGCAGGTTTTCATTATATTTATATCTTTACACTGTTGGGCCCCACGCCTCCGGTTTCTATTTAAATTAATAAAATAAAATGGAGGGAATCCAATTGACTTTCACAGCTCGAGTTCACAATTTATATGATTTATTATTACAAATATAAAAATTTAAGAATTTAAAGATTTATTTCACACAAATATACAATTTTAATTAGCAATTTTAAAAGTTAAAATATTTATATAAAATAGTATTATTCCTTTAGAAAAAAAAAAAATGGATTCTAAAAACTTTGGAAAGATTTTACATATCCCTTTAACTTTTTTATTATTTCAAAACCATCCTTAATCCAATACCAAAGACCTATGAAATTATAAAGTGATATCTACTAAATCTTTAGTTTGGTATTTTTTTTTTTCAGATATTTCATTTTTGGCACTTAACAAGATTAACACGAAGGACATCTTTACAATTATATGAAAAATACGTTCGGAGTTTTGGAAAATAAAATAAAAATGGTTATACTTTACCTTAAATCCCATAATTTATCCCTACTTTAAGATGTAATTTCATAGACCCCCTATCAACAAACATCTATCATACTTATTATATAGTATTTTGCAATATAAGTAATATAATCATACGCAAACCAAAAATAAAAACTATATATTTCACATCATGGGAAAAATCCAAAATGCTAATTAATTCCATAATTAAAAAAATAAAAATAAATATATAAAAAAAAAATAATAAAAGGACGTTGAGTTTGGATTTGGAATAACCAAAGTTGTGTCCTCACCGACCACCACAGATAAATTATGTGGTTTCCGCCATACGATGACGATCCACCCATCTTCTTCAATCTTTTATTTATTCATATATTTTTGTTTATAATTTTTTATAAAATTATAATTTTGTATTTCGATTTTCAAAAGCGTTGTGGGTTTGTTTCGGCGTTTTGGGGTCTGTAATCTGTGTGTTCACATTGGTGAGTCAAACCTGTAATCATGAACTTCCAAGGGAAGGTGTTGAAGAAGAATTAGCAACAAAACCCTCACCACAATTCCATTTTTTCCATTTCTAAACCCTTTTTTTTTTTTTCTCACCAAACCCGTAATTCATTTCGTTTCTTTCAAATTTCTTGACCCTTCTTCCCCGATGAATGATTCCACCAACGGCGGTGCGAGGAAGAGGAACAGAGGGGATGAAGCCGATGAAGACGATGGTTCAATCGGAAAAAATGGCAGAGGGAAGGAGTTGAAGGGACTGGTTACTTCTCTGTTGCTGTTGGATGAACAGGAGAAGTATGAGCAGGAAGAACACGATAGAGCTTCCATGGAGGCGAAGGTTTCGATGGAGGTTAATCACAGGAAGAAGACGAAAGTCATGGATGATTTCTACTCAGAAGCTCAAGATTATTACTCTGAAGTCGAAGAATCCGACCGGTTGAAGCGAAAGAAATCGCGATTAGCAGCCAACTCCGTCGCGGTTGCAGCAGCTTCCGATGGATTACAGAAGATCGAAATCGTCAAATCAAACAAACGCGGCGGCGGCGGCGATGGCGGCGGACATCACCGGAGACTATGGGTAAAAGACAGGTCAAAAGCCTGGTGGGATGAATGTAACAGTCCGGATTATCCCGATGAAGAATTCAAGAAGCAATTCCGAATGGGAAGGGCAACTTTTGATATGATTTGTGAAGAGCTTAATTCCGCCATAGCCAAAGAGGACACGACTCTTCGAACCGCCATTCCCGTCCAGCAAAGAGTCGCCGTCTGTCTATGGAGATTAGCCACCGGCGACCCCCTTCGAGTCGTATCAAAGAAATTCGGGTTAGGTATATCCACCTGCCATAAACTGATACTCGAGGTCTGCACCGCCATTAGAACAGTGCTAATGCCGAAGCACCTGCAATGGCCGGAGGAAGAAACTCTGAGAAGAATCAAAGAGGAATACGAATCAATTTCCGGGATCCCTAACGTCGTTGGTTCAATGTACACCACACACATTCCGATCATCGCCCCCAAAATCAGCGTCGCAGCTTATTTCAACAAGCGCCACACAGAGAGAAATCAAAAAACATCATATTCAATTACAGTCCAAGGAGTCGTGGATCCGAGAGGGGTGTTCACCGACGTGTGCATCGGTTGGCCGGGATCAATGCCGGACGATCAAGTTCTAGAGAAATCAGCTCTGTTTCAAAGGGCAAACGGGGGACTATTAAAGGGGGTTTGGATTGTTGGGGGCTCAAGTTACCCATTACTGGACTGGGTTTTGGTACCTTATACACAGCAACATTTAACCTGGACTCAACATGCTTTCAACGAGAAGATTGGGGAGATTCAGAAGGTGGCTAAAGATGCCTTTGCTCGGCTGAAGGGACGGTGGCGCTGCCTGCAGAAGCGGACGGAGGTGAAGCTTCAGGACTTGCCGGTGGTGCTCGGAGCTTGCTGTGTTCTCCACAATATTTGTGAATTGGGGAATGAGGAAATGGATAGAGAACTCTCAACAGAGCTTCAAGATGATGAAATGGCTCCTGAAGTTGCTTTGAGGTCAGTGTCCTCCATGAAAGCCAGAGATGCCATTGCTCATAATCTGCTGCACCATGGCCTTGCAGGGACTTCTTTTCTTTAGCTAAGGAACTCAGAATCTAATCCTTTTTGGGTATCTGTTCGTTTCACAGCCTGAAGCTGTTGCCCATTTCACTAATGGGGTTCCTTTCTTCTTCTTTTTTTTTTTTTTCCCTTCTCTAAATTATTTTTTCATATGTTCTTGTTATGAAATTGAAATCACAAAGAAATATTTGTAGTTTAGAGCCATATACAGGTTAGATTACTAGACATGACAGACAGAATGGAATTTAAATGAAATGTTCAATTCTTTTTAAAGCTTCCTTCTTATTCTTTACCCTTTTTATGTGGGTGTGTACGTACCTGCACCAGCTCCATTTTTTGGGGTTTCCATCACGGTCAATGCTTTAGTTGGAACAGCTTTAATTGGTATCCCCAGCCCCAAGGCAGGTCTTGAAGCACTTGTTTGAAACTTGCATAATCTAAAAATAATCAAAAGTCGGAGAGTTATTGAATTCAAACTTGAGATACCAATAAATTTATGATCTTGGAATCAAATAGAACACGATTGTAAGACTAAACCTATGAGATTAAATTATGCTCCATACATAGCTTCTAAGCGCATTTAGCTTAGAGATAAATTAAAAAGATTATCTTCCTTATATTTTCAATCAATTGCTCATTCATAATTATTATATATATAAACTAGATCTATACATAAACTATTAATAAAAATAGTGTCACAAAAAAATTATAAAAAATAACATAAAACAATTTAAAAATGAGCACGTAACCATATCAATATTTAAAGGTCAACTATAACTCTAACGTAAGTTAGTCAATAAAACTTCAATTATCATCTTAAATGTAGATGAGTTGATTTTTACCTATTATTACTCGATAATGGGATTTAACTTTGTATCCCTTATGATCGGAAATTCTAAGCTTTCAAACCCCACAAGCTTGAAAAATGTGAACTTTAACCCCTTGTCCTCCCCCTTTCTCTGTAAAACTATTCTTGAGACAAAAGATTTATATATATTCACATGGGTTATAAATTTGTAACTCAGAAATACCCCACTTTGGGTGTGGGTTGGTTTTATGTGAAAATAATCATCATTCACATAAAGTTTATTACCTTCGTCAGGAATCTTTATCCCTATGTCATTTTCATAATCCAAAGCAGAAGATGTCTGAAACCTGACAGGCAGAACAAGATTAAGAAGTCATCTGACTACAACTTGCTAGCCAAAAACAGAAACAAAAAAAGTCGCACTGATCAATGACAATACCAAACATGATTTTTATTTTTGGAAAATGGCTATTTGATTCTTCTCTGGGCTCATCTCGGCCCACATCAAAAACTGAAAACTGTTGTAAGATCAGATATGGTGATAACCACCATTTTGCCAAATGCTTCATTTGAACCATTTTATTCTATATTCTGTCTGGGAATAAACTTCTACTATTTCACAGGATCCACAGGGCACCTAACAGGAAATCATACTTGTAAGTTCATCGCCCGTCATCGTGGTTAGATGGTAAGCGGAAAGGAAAATGTGCAAATTGAATCTTCAAAGCAGGGGAATCAGGTTTTTTGTCATCGAACTTGTAACCTGCAGAAAATCATACATCAGATTATCTAAACTTATATGAAGCATTTGAAGAGTTGTCCTAGTTCATTTAGAGAAATTCATTGATCGAGTGTCCGTTCATAAATAATGTCAATGGCATCATTAGTTAAAGAGGTAGTGGGAAAGGAGAACGGAGGCATTATTTTGGTGAGTGATTTAGGAGTGCCCAAGTACCTGAAACATTTGGTTTATCATACAGTTTGGCCATCCTTTGTCTTAGAATCCGGCGCAATTGTAGTGCCAGATATACTTAGCTAAATACTAGATCATAAATTTTATGTACCAAGCAATACACAATAAGAATCCCTAAATACTGCTGCACGTTTTCAGTTTCTTCAAGCATTTATCTTTACGTTTTGACTTAGATTATCACCCGTACAGAAAGGAATAAATCATACAATACCTTGAAGAGCTTCCATTGCAGCCCGGGCATATCTTGCTTCAATGAACTCAACAAAACATAATACCGTAGCCTTGTCTCCACGCTGCAGTTCAAATACTCGTTATAACAGAAGAAATGTACAATGACGTTTAAGAACATATGACAGAAGAAAAATAATACCATAAAATCTGAGCACAAGGACACAATAATTATAAACAGGACCTCCACCATAGAGTGCATGCAGTTGTTAATTGCCAATGAAGGCCTTATCGTAGTAAAACATGCCTCCATAGTTTAAATTTTAAAGTAAAGGGAGCCTGATAACTTACCCGTCTGGGCTCCTTGTGAACAACTCTGATGTCTTTATAGCCAATAAATGGGCGGAAAAGATCTTACAATTCGAAGTTAAGATATGACAAAACATGACTACGTGACAATAGTTCTGTCTATTGCAATTTACGTCCTATTTTCTTTGACTAAAGTGACATCAAGAAGACAACAATGGTTGTTTTAAGTTTTAAGAGAAGCTCAACTTGTTTGGGATGCTGCCTACACCCTAGGAAAGTTAAAGCACAGGGTGTAAATAAAGTTGGAGAGACAGGAGAAATAGTAACAAAAGTAAGCACATGAGGCAAAAGGATACGGCCTACTTCTCTCCTAGTACAATCTGTAGGAAGTCCATCAACGAAAATAATGTTTGATTCCCGAGACGAAATTGGATCGCAATCAGCAGTTCTGAGACCAAGAGAATTGGCCCTTTCATGACCTATTTCTGCCATATCCATCAGTCCTGGACTATTGCCCACTGCAATATCTTGTCTTTGACTTGCTAATGAATCTTCAAATGGAGATCTGTAGCCTTTTGCACTCGAACTGCCCCCAATAACTGGTTCCGGGTGATTACTAATGGTTCCTACTTCAGTATATCCATAAGCTCCCGGTCCTGATGAATTTTTCGACAGTCACAAGTCATGCAAAGCACTCATTAAATAAATATATTTTATGCTAAAGATAAAATTCTTACATGTTTCAGCAAATCATCAGGAGGGATGTACCATTGGTCAATAGAGGTTGAATTAGGGTAAGATGTCAAAGGAGGTGCTTCAGAGTAGGTTGAAAGGCCAGACCTCGCTACACTTCCTGCTGCATGAGCCAACAATTGAACATTAGCTTGAAGTATGCTGTTCACAGAATCGGTTAAATCTATAGACCATGTACTCCACACTTCACATCGCATAAGGAGAAGGGAGACTTCCATTTCCCATCTTTTTCTTTAAGGAAAATCAATTAGCCCCAGATTCTTCCAAGCCAGACCCAAAAACGAGGTACGTGAATAGAATTAAATATTGGTGTGAATAAGCAATGAACAAGGGAATTTTATGGAATGACTAGGTTGAACCACTCGTATCCTAAAATACAGCAGCTGAAATGATTCAACAGAAACTAGCCTTGCAATTGCTCCATATAAATGATTCAACAGGCCGATACTACAGTATCATAAAAATTTTCCAAGCAAAATAATACACTACAGTCATCGAGCAGTACAAGGAACAATTCACATGATCAACCCTATGGTACCTCATCCAGACATCCTCTAACGCAACGATTACCCAGAAAGTTGATGGTTTATCTTTTCGCCTATATTCAGTACAAATGCAACTGGCCAAAAGCTTATTCTACTTTAATTTTTCTCTTTAAGCTCGATTTCGTTCACCTGAGCTACTTTTCGTTCCATGCTGCCAATATTCTTCCGATCAAGTGTAGCAGTGATTCTAAACAATGAAATCTTGTTCCAAGATCGAGTAAATGGAAGAAATACAAGAGGTCATTGAACTAGGGTTCCATATGAGATGAGTACCTCTATCTGCTATCTGCTATCTGGTATACGCATCCTCTCCCATGGCTTGGCCGTCTGCTCTGCTTCCGCTGCAACTGCGACCTTCCCGCGGTCTCGTCTTTCTCCGGTTCTCCGTAAATGCTTAAATTGGCCAAAATACTTCCAACATTAAATTTTCAATTATATCTTATATCCTTCACAAAATTTATTTTTGTTTTCAGAAAAAAAAAAAATAATAATAAATAACAAATCTTTAGAATATAAATAAAAATTAACCATTATTTATAGTTATATGGAATATTAATACCATTATTACTATTTATTTCACACCAAAATATTTTATAAAGATTGATTCTTCAACATTAATTGTTAAATTATTTTACTTATGTCCTTTAAATTATACTTTTGTCCATTTTCATTTTATTTTTATTAAATTTAACTTTTTTAGTTTTTTTTTAACAAAATTCTGTTTCTCCCAATAAATAAATAAAATAAAATAAAATAAAATTTTAGATCGTTATAATTGATCTAGAACAATAATATAATATTATGAATCATATCAGTTATAGCTATTTTCGTTTGCCTCCCAAATATGATTCGTAGGGTTTTACATTCACTGAGACTGCATTTATCAAGTGAGTAAGAGAGAGCGATTCAATGTCTTGCAGGTTCAACATCATCAACACGAAGGTCGGCTACCTTAAATGCTAGAAATGGAGTATCGAATAAGATATCAATCCTCGAATAGAATGAAACCCTAATATATATATATATATAATCCCATATATATATATATATATATATATATATATATATAATCCCAATACTTTCATTAAGAGTATAATTAATAAATCCTAATTAAAACATAAGTCATTTTCGCAAAATAATATTTTAATTATTTTTCAAGTACTATTTGACCTAAGTAAACCCAAGACAAGAGGTCTTAATTGGAATTTAACACGCTGGTTTATGCCCATGACTTTGCCCTATGATACGACGTCACTTCACAGCACAATTGGGCTCAGCGACCTTCACAGGGTCCCGATTGGAGTTTGGAGTGTGCCTTCTTGGTAGCCATGGGGCGCGTTAACCCCAGAACCAAGCCATCGGTGGCGGGAACTGCCGGTAAATCAGAAAGTCGGCGGATGAGCAACGCGGACCGTTCGGCATACTTCGCTAGGAGAGAGGCGGCGAAGATATTGCGGCGTGTTCTTGAGGGTGATGCTCACCGTCGAGCCGTCGCCTCCATTAAGTCACTCGTTTATGCTCCGTCTGTTCGGAATAAGAAGGGTACATTCGCTCTTGTTTGCAAGACTCTCAAGTGTAAGTTCTGAACAACGACTCTTTCCCGCCATGAATGCTGAAAAGGATTTTCAAACGATTCTCGTGTAGGTATCAGAAGAAAATATTGGTTTTAGTTCAACATTTTGTTTTGCGATTGAATAGGAGTGCTAGGAATCTTGCCCACTGTATAAAAACTTTCATGAGTTTGCTTTGGTTTTTTGTATTCGTTACTTATAAACCCATAATCGTTCCCTAAATTATTCAAAATGGGACTCACTCCCAACCATTACAACAATCATTAACAATCCTCCCCTTGAATAAAGTATACCATAGAGGCTCTCCAGAAGCTATGTAGTCCTCAAACAGCCTCCCCTTAATTGAGGCTTGACTCCTTTCTCTAAAGCCCTCGAGTAAGTACACCATTTGTTCGAAGTTTAAAGATTCTATTGATATAGATTCTCTGGATAAATTAAGGGCATTCTAATACCATGTTAAGAATCACGAATCTCCACAGTGGTATGATATTGTCCACTTTGAGCATAATCTCTCATGACTTTGCTTTTAGTTTCGTTCCGATGGAGATGTATTCCTCAATTCTAAACCCAACATCATTCCCTAAATTAGCGAAGGTGGGACTCCCTCCCAACAATCCTCAACCGCCTTATATTGTATTGCAACAGTTTTTGCTCTACAACTTCGAACTGTATTGATAGCGTAGCAATAGATTATCTGGGAAATTGAAATCCTATTTATTTGGTGTGAATGATTATGTGACAAGCTCGGTAAATCATCTCTTTCCTCGCCCTTCAGTGGTGATAGCTGCGGTGATGTAGCATAACTAAAAAGGTCCATTTTGTAGCTTTCTGAATTCTCTTGCTTTGGTTGTATTATTAGACCTCCCTGTAATCAAGGAAGTACTGGAGGCTGCTGATTTATTGAGCAACAAATGGAAGGTACTCTTGCACCTTCTTTGTAATTCATTTGCTTCATACATATTTCTTAAGTCTTGGATAATTCTGTCTTGATAGCTTTCTCACTTACCACAAACATACCATAACATTAATCTAATATTGTTGCAGAGGCAGAAGGAATTAATTTATGTCATCATGTATGATATCCTCCTAGGCCAGGTATTTTATTCATCTTAGATCAAGACAATATCAGTTTATCATTCAAAGGTCGACTCCGAAAATGTTTTTTGATAGTTGAACAAGCGGGGGTAGATTTATTGTTGCTCAAATTCTGTGTCGGCCATCAAGATGTTTTCAAATTTATTTACTCGAAACCAGTTTTGTCCATTTCAAATTTATTTACTCGAAACCAGTTTTGTCCACCTTCAATAGTAACTTATATCATCAAGAGTTACTGGGTCCGCTGGGAGTTTGGAGGTCGGATCATGTATTTCAATACCTTGGATAAATTATTGTTACAATAATGTGTCTAATGAATATGTAAAAACTTCTGCTACTGAGACTGCTGCAGCTTGCTTATTTTACATTTGGTGATGATTGGCAATATTTTATGGAACTATGCGTAGAAAACTCCTTTAGCTGGCGATGCAGAGAAGTTTCTTATGCGGCAGCAAAGCGCTTTACAATCTGTGGTTACACAGCTTTTGTCAAAGAGAAAAGCAAATAATATTGAAGATTTAATAGCTCGTGGTGATAATCCTGGTAAGTGTTCTTTATGATTATGTTGTTGTGCTGATTCTGCCCGGTTCGAGAACTTTTTAGTTTTCTGTTTTTTACTCGCATTCTTAGTCAAATTCTAAAAACAAAACAATTTTTCGTAGTTATCAAAACTTGACTTGGTTTTTTAAACACGAGTAGAAACAAATAACAAAATGTAAAAACTTATGAGTAAAAGTAGTGTTTACAAGCTTAATTTTTATGGTTATCAAACGGGTTCTTAGTTATTATGCCAACTCTGATCTTCAATTCAGGTGTTTCAAGGCCTCGTTTTATCCGTGTGAATACTTTGAAGATGGATGTTCACACAGCAATACAAGAATTAGGCAAAAGATATGCAGTGAGTTCCAAAATCTTTCCGAATTGTTGTTGATGTGTTTAAAAGTAGTGTAGAGTTCAATAGCCACAGCAGAATTATCTTCACTTATTGCACACTTCATCATTTTGTAAATTATTAATTATTCTAAGTGCCTCCTAGCCCCTTTAATCCTTTTAAAACATGCATAATGGATGCTGGGATAGAATTTGTCCCGAGTTTTATTGTTGGTAAGGTTTGTATTCCATTTGGACACTTCAGAAGAATTCCTTAAAGGTGCTGGTTATTATGTCAAATAGGTTCAGAAGGATGACATGGTTCCTGACCTCTTGGTACTTCCTCCAGGCAGCGATTTACATGATCATCCATTGGTTGCAGATGGGAGTATCTTCATGCAAGTAAGTCCCTAGTTTTCTTCAGTCCAATTTATCACGAAACATGTATTAAAGGTCAAGGGTTGCTGTTCTTTCTTTCTATTGTATAACAACAAGTTAGTACTGATGTTTGTAGGGGAAGGCTAGTTCTATGGTTGCAGTAGCCCTTGATCCCAAGCCAGGATGGGAAGTAAGATCACTTAGCCTGTACTTACTGTCGAGCTCACTTCATAATTTGGATCGATTTCTATGGTTTCTTGGTTTCTCCTCGCTCTTTTCCACCTTTAATTGATATTACAAGTTCTGTCGAACAACTTACTGTTTTACGAACAACTTAACATCCTTTATGGAGTATGAACTCGTGTTTTATTGCCTCTTTTCTTTCCACCACTTTATCACCTGTTTCATCTTTGTTCATCCTCCCTGTAGCTTGATTACTTTAGCGTTGATACTTTCCGTTCTGATATTTTGTATTATTGAAGGTCCTTGATGCATGTTCAGCTCCGGGTAACAAAACTGTCCACCTTGCCTCTCTCATGAACGGAAAAGGAAGGATCATTGCATGTGAATTGAACGAAAACAGGGTCAAACGCTTACAACATACAATCAAACTATCGGGAGCTTCTAGTATCCTTTGTCGATAGTATATGGGTTTCGTAACTAGCAACTCTCTATCCATCTGCAATTTTACATCATGTTGTTTGCTCGAATTAGATAAATCACTCTGCATATGAGCCTTTCATTTTAATGGGTTGGAGACTAAAAAGTAACATGATGTCCCCGTTTATGCCCAGCTAATTTCCTGGATAGTTCCTTTATTGATTCCAACATGTTCCTGTAAATTGTACGTTACCTTGATTCAACTTAACCTTGGTGCAAGATATAGAAGTTTTGCATGGGGATTTCCTTGCTCTTGATCCAAAAGATCCTTCGTTGTCCAAAGTAAGTTCTGCTCCGATCCGCACTGATCATCTTTTGTTCAGTTACACCCTCCTGTTCTTTTAAACGATGGCTTCTCTGATGTGGTTAGATTAGCCAAGCATTACAGCTTTAAGCGTTTACAAGGCAATTCCATTGCCCCTTGGTTTTGACAGAACTATAGAAATAATAAGTAATAACCACAGCCATTATTGCTTAGAAATTAGAATAGTTTGCGATTTCTATTTTTTGCCACGGCATACTGATATTCAGCTGGAAAATGTTCACTCTTGCATCATCCTCTTTTGATTTCTCAAGGTCCGTGCCATTCTTTTGGATCCTTCCTGCTCTGGGTCTGGAACTGCAGCTGCTAGATTAGATCATTTGCTCCCGTCACATGTTGAAGGTAACTCACTCCTAGCCGTGTAATAGTTAGCACAATTTGTAATCTATTATCTGCTATATCTTCTTCTGGTTAGTGCTACCTTCATCTGTCTTCATGAATTGTGCAGGGAAGAGCTCTGGGGATGACCTTGAACGACTGGAAAAACTCGCTGCCTTTCAGAGGAAGGCTCTAGCTCATGCATTTTCCTGTGAGTTCAGTTTCCTATGAGCAATGTATTCTCCTATAAAGCAATCCTTTTTCTATTCGCTGCTCATGACTAACGTCATCTCCTCGCAGTTCCTGCCGTAGAGAGAATTGTTTACAGCACTTGTTCTGTTCATCAAGTTGAAAACGAAGATGTTGTCCACTCATTATTACCTTTGGCTGAATCGCATGGCTTTCAACTGGAAACTCCGTTCCCACAGTGGCAGCGGCGAGGTCTCCCAGTTTTCGCCGGCGGTAAGTATCAACAGATTGTTTGGCGTCTTTTTTTGAACTCGCCCTATTCAAATTAGAGCTATTTAGAGAACTTTTGGATTATTTTCTCATTATGCAGCTAACCATTTGCTTCGAACCGACCCCATCGAAGACAAAGAAGGATTCTTCATAGCACTATTTAAGAAGCAGAACACGACGCACCCATTTCCCCAAATTTCTAGTAGAGATAAAAGCTCTAGAAATCATGGCGGAAACGTCAGGAACAGTCGGGCAGTTGCGTGCCTTCCTACCACCATGTTCAAAATGTGGATGTATGCACATTCAAAGAGGACACGACGGAGAAAAATCCACACTCCATCCAAAACCAGAACAAGATCTTGATTATTCTCAAAACAGAGCACAGTAAAATCTTCAAAGTTTCAACATTTTCGCTCAGGTTAGTAGAATTACAATTCAAGCCTAGCTTTTCATTGTTTATCTTTATGTTTAGAACATCGCATAGCGTCTAATTGACTGTGTCTCATATCTATACGATAGACATTTCTTATAAAACCTTAAAATTTTCATTAAAGTAAGCATTTCAAGCACACACTACAGAGGTAACCCCCACATATCGGTTATTACGACAGCAAAAAGGAAAGGGAAAATAAAACACACACGTACACCATGGTGCCATATCTTGAAAACCCATGATCCAAAGTTCAGAAGTAGGAATCCATCCATAATACTCCCGCCCCATCAATTGACCTTGACCTCAACGATCTTGGGCTTCTTAGGCTCCGGTGGTGGCAACTTTTGCACAGTCACAGTAAGCACACCGTCCTGACAAACCGCCGTAATGGCATCCGTGTTGGCATTTTCCGGCAACACAAATTTCCTCATAAACTTGCCGACTCTTCTCTCCATCCTTACGTACTTAGCCCCTTCTTTCTCCTCCTCCCTCTTCCTCTCGCCACTTACCAGTAGCACATTGTCTTCCTCTACCTGAACCTTGATGTCACCAACCTTCAACCCCGGCATGTCGACGACAAAAACATAGGAATTCGGATACTCCTTGACGTCGGCCGGAGTGGCTGCCATGGCCTTGGCGTCCCGGACGTAGGTACGGGTCGGGGCGCTGAAAGACTTGTCGGCGTCGTCGGCGAAGTCCATCACCTGCTGGAGGGTGGAGAAGAGTGGGGAGTCCAAGCCCATGACTCTGAGATCCATCTTTCTCTTGTTTGATGCTTAGGGAAAGAACACAGGAGAAGGAATGTTGGCGCAAAGGAGAATGTTGTTGTAGGAAACGTTATGTAAGAGATGTTTTACTTGAGGGGAAGGGTGACCGGTTGGTTCGGTTTTATATGTGTTGTGAATGAACTTCAGGAACCGAGGGACGAATTTTCTGGAAGTATTGAGAAGAGCTGGAAGGAGGTTCCAGGAGCTTCTGTCGCATTCCTCGTTTGGATTCTGGAAGTTAACGGAGTCAATAGACGATAATGACCTTGTCATTTGCGAATATTACGGAGGGAAATTTTTATTTGGATTAATAATTTAATTTTTTCTCAGAAAAAAATAAAATAAAGCGATTTTTACCTGAAATTTTAATTTCTACAATTTTACATTTCATTTAATTTTAAATTTTCAATTTCATAAATTAAACTCTTTAATTTCAATAAAATAAAGTTTTGTACAAATAAGTTTAACCAATGCACAGATGACCCAACGGCGCTACATGCGTGGCTGTCCATCTAGGAAGCTACTCTCCACGTGGCCTTGAACCTGGAACGACGTGGTATTAGCAGCCGAAAGCAATTCTCCGACGTGGACTAACGAAGATGCTTGGCCCAAAAAGATTGACTTTCGTAATGGGCTTTGAGAATGGATTGGCACAAATGGGCCTGAGGCAGTCTCGGCCCATGTTTCGTAGGTCGGTACCCCACAGAATTCCATTTCCCCCATAAAATGTGAACCATTACCAAGAGTCAATGGTTTCCGTTGATCGCACAAAAGCCGGCCATGGATTTGTAAATGGATTGATCAAAAGCTAAGCCGTCACCTTTTTGAACATGACTGTACAGAAGTGATGAAAACTGAAGCCTTGAGCTATTGGCATGTGTGTCGGAGAAAAACTATGTGCCGATCCGGTTCTGTTGCCCGAGTCCCTGCTTCTTCACCGCCCCCAACAATGGGATTTCAATCAAACCTAAGAATGCTTAGCCTCTGGCTTTCGTTTTCGGCTTTTGGTTCATCCTTAAAAGAGGTTAATATCTAAAAATGACCTCGACATGGTAATGGACACGTGTCCACCCTCCTCGATCCTCAAAACCCTCGCGAAAATCCATAAATCTTGTCCTTTCTTTCTTCTTCAGATCTTTATATTCCTTCCTTCGCCTCCATTTCCGCTCTCGCTGCTTTCTGGGTTTTCTACAGACCCTTTTTCGATTTGGGTTTGTGTTTGTTTGGCGCTGGAATCACCTGATTTCCCGTTTCTCCCCCTTTGCCTACGCGGGTTGATCGTATTGGATTCTGCCATCTCACAATCCATTTCCAGACAAACGTAAATACTCCACTTATTGCTGTTTTTGTCTCTTGTAGTTCATCTTCTGATCTCCCTTTTTTTGTTTCTATGATGACCCTTTTCATTTGGGTCTTTTCTGTATTTCATTTTTGAAGTTTTGTTTCTGTAAATTACTTCTCTTACACGAGATAGGAGCTTTGATTACATAATTTGTAGAAGGAAGACGGTTCATCTGGTTTCTGGGGTGGTTTGTAAGTAGCTTTAGAACTGGCTAAGATGAGCCTAGATGCCGCTGAGGATGAATCCACCTCTGAAATTCATATTCCAGCAGAGATTGATTGGGATATGTTAGACAAATCCAAATTCTTTTTTCTGGGTGCTGCTTTATTTTCAGGTGTATCAACCGCCCTTTATCCTATTGTTGTTTTGAAAACTCGACTTCAGGTTTCTTCTACCAAGTTATCCTGCTTTAAAATGTCATATTCTATCATGCGCCATGAAGGCTTAAGAGGATTTTACAGAGGGTTTGGAACCTCTTTAATGGGAACTATCCCAGCTCGAGCCTTTTACATGGCAGCTCTTGAAGTTACCAAGAGTGGTGTTGGAAGTGCAACTATTAGGCTAGGTCTTTCAGACACCACAGCCATGGCTATAGCTAATGCAGCTGCAGGGTTGAGCTCTGCCATGGCTGCTCAATTGGTCTGGACTCCAGTAGATGTTGTAAGCCAACGACTAATGGTTCAGGGCAGCTGTATCAATGCTAAGAACAGTGTTTCTAATCTTAATTCTTGCGTTTATAAAAACGGTATCGACGCGTTTAGAAAGATCATTTATGCTGATGGCTTGCGAGGATTATATAGGGGATTTGGGATTTCAATATTGACATATGCTCCATCAAATGCAGTTTGGTGGGCTTCTTACTCTGTAGCTCATAGATTCATTTGGAGTGGTCTAAGCTACTACACAAGTAAGAAGGATGAGAGTTGTATAAGTGGCTATGGTTTTAAAGCAGATTCTAAGGCAACAGTGGCAGTTCAAGGGTTGAGTGCAACCTTTGCCAGTGGGGTTTGTGCTATGATAACAATGCCATTGGATACCATCAAGACTAGATTGCAAGTTTTGGATGGAGAAGAAAATGGCCAGAGACGCCCTCTAACGGCGTTGCAGACCGTAAGGAACTTGGTGAAGGAAGGCGGTCTGAATGCTTGTTATAGAGGGCTTGGACCGAGGTGGGCTTCCATGGCTATGTCTGCAACCACCATGATCACAACCTATGAGTTTCTCAAACGGCTATCTGCTAAGAACCAAGATCGTTTGAGCTGATCGCTCGAGCAGACGATGACAGATATACAAAGGATACTTTGCAAGTTACATGATTGCCATTTTCCTGTATTGCTGGGTAGACTTGGTTCAAGATCATACTGAATATGGCATGAAAACTTGTAATGTTCATACCTCATCAATAAGGCACTTCATTTTTCCTTTCATTTCTCTTGTACACACGCTTGTGCTAATATAAACTAGTTATCAATGATTTGTATTATATACTTCCAAGAAATATAATCTTCTTCTAGGCCTATCTTATCTAGCTTCTTTTTCGAAGTTTGTTGTTGGGCGAGGAACTCGAGCATTGATGATTATTGCCTCTTGCCCGTGGTCTACCCCACGGATCGATTCGGGAGGCTTCATTCACTCTAAGGTTAGTTCGAGGAGTGTTGATGATTATAAATTGTTAACTTTTCTCTCTGAAGATCTAACAGGAACTTGGAGAAATTTTCAAATGTTTCGAGCCGGGCCGACGCTAAGAGATGTGGAGTTTACAGAATTCAGAAGCTTCTCTGAATTTAACATCTTCTAAAGTGAGAATCCATTGTTGTTTATGTCCTTAAGCTTGGTGTTTATCTTCTAAAGTGATTACGTATTTCCTTAATATCGTCTGTTTGTCTGGAGGATGGTGGTGCATACTGCCTTTTGAATTTGATGTTTATTGGACTTTCTCCATGGATATTCTCCTTTCTTGTGTTCCCATTTGGAAACATTTTTGGTAGCATGGTTACGAGGAAGGTTCTCAGTTTATAAGGGTGTGGAAACCTCTTCCTGTTTTAAAAACGTTGAGGGGGAAGCTTGAAAGGGAAAGTCCGAAGAGAACAATATCTGCTAGCGGTGGGCTTGAGTTATTACAAATGTAATCAGAGCCATACACCGGGCTGTGTGCCAACGAGTACGTTGGGCCCCAAGCGGGGTAGATTGTGAGATCCCACGTCGGTTGAAGAGGGGAATGAAACATTCCTTATAAGGGTGTAGAAACCTCTTCAAGTGCGAGGGTATTCGTATCTCAATTTTTGTTATGGGTCACCATTATACTCTTTCAAATCCTAATTTTTACATGATCTCGACGTTCCCGATGACGGGTTTTGACGGGTTTCGCCGGGGAAGAAGTAATGGCTGGAGGGTCTCACAGTAGAACTCCGATAATCCACGTCAGCAGCGGCAGCTTCATCAGAAATGGAAGAAGAGTGTGAAACTGAGATTGTCGTCGGTGAATAGAGGGTAATTCCGATGGAATTTCCTTAACGGGAACTCGCCGGGATTCTGAGTGAAGGGATATAATTGTTAAAGCGCGGGAAGTAGTTTATTGCAGTTGGCGCTGGCGGGCGGTTGGGTTTTTCGAAAGAAGTTAGCACCAAATTGACTTATTATACAATTTTTTTAAAATAAAAAAACTATTAATTAAAAATAAAAAATTTATTATATTCACCAGGCAGTTTCAGAATATTTATTTTATTGCAATTTAGTAAAAGTAATTAAATAAACTTTTTTTTTTTTTTTTTTTTTTTTTTATCTTTATAAAGTAANAATTTCTATTATTCCACTTTTTATAAAAAAGCACTTTTACGTTGTTCCCTAAACTATGGACAGATTATCCATCGGTTCCATCTCAAAACGACGTGGTAGCGAAACTTGGTAGAGCTGATCATTGAAACGTCGTCGTTTGATCTGGAGATGAAAGCGGCCATTTCTTCGTTGATTAGCTTCAGAAATTTCGATCTCCACGAACCTTCCCTCTCCCGCTCTATTTTCCGGCAGCTCCCTCTTCTTCTACCGTCTAAGTTCCCGGTCGTATCCACCGACGCCAAGGCCAACGGCGCCAATTTTACCAGCCTGCACCAGAAGTTCCGTTTCCCCTCTATGAAAACCTCGCCGATTATGGCCTCATCCTTCAATCCCGAGCGAGCTACATCTCCGCCTGCAGTTCCGCCGCCGGTACCTCCAGTCACCAAGGTCAGTTTGTCTACTTTACTCATTCTCACCTCGGTTTTGTTTCGTTAATTAATGTTATAGTGGTATTTCTTGCTTGTTTCGACGTAGTTTAAAATCGGGCTATGTCAATTGATGGCGACGCCTGATAAGCAAAGGAATATTGAACATGCTCGTAAGGCCATTGAGGAGGCTGTGGAAAAGGGCGCCAAGCTTGTTGTCTTGCCGGTGAGTTCTTAAGTTTGAAAGTTATTGTTAGTTTGGTGTATTTTAAGCTTTCCTGGTGGTATTTCGTGGTTTTAGGCCTTCCGTTCTGCTCGTGACTTGTTTTCCCCGCATATTTCTGTGACAGGAAATATGGAATGTTCCTTATTCACAGGATACCGTATCACTTTATGCCGAGGACATTGAAGCCGGTGGTGATGCCTCCCCTTCAACAGCAATGTTATCTGAAGTTTCGCGTCGTTTAAAAGTCACAATAGTCGGCGGCTCAATTGTAGAGCGCTCGGGGGATAAAATATATAATACTTGTTGTGTTTTTGGCACTGACGGAAACATGAAAGCTAAACACAGGAAGGTAAAAAAATGATGTTAATGCATAGTTTTTGAGTCTTTTGATGGCATTGGCATTCAATGTGGCACTAAAGATATTTCCTGATTTGCTTGTGGATGACGGGAGGCCTTGATGGTTCTATTTGGTTATTTGGTGTAAAATCACTTTTAGGGTATTCCTCAGTTTGTCTTCTGATACATTTTTCTGTTTGAGTTTTTATTTTGTTGTTAGGAGATGGATTTGGTAATTCAATGCTTCAAGTGTTTTACAGGAGAAACTGTTAATGTTGTTTAGATTAATCTAACTAATCTAGAGGATGTTTCTTTGTTGGTAGTTCATCACTCACAAGTTTATTGTGCCATTTTCAACTACAGATACATCTTTTTGATATTGATATCCCCGGAAAAATCACTTTTATCGAGTCCAAGGCCATCGCAGCAGGTCAAACACCTACTGTTGTGGACACAGGTCGGTATGTGTTTTTTTTTTTTACTTTTCATGGAGGTTCTTGTAACTGGCATGTGATTAATATAAACCTAACTAAAATTACATTTCGTACTCCTAGTGACTATTATGTTTTCGGAAATTAACTATTTGCTGGTTCATGCAGAAGTTGGACGTATTGGTATTGGAATTTGTTATGACATTCGTTTTCCAGAACTAGCCATGATATATGCTGCAAGAGGTTTGGCTATTTCTTGTCCAAAATTTCCAGTCTCCTATGACATCTTGTCATGTCTTCTAATACTGAAGATTACCGTCATTAGTACTCTAGGTTATTACATTTAATGAATAATCAATTACAGTATGCCAATAGTAGTGACCTCCCTCTTATATAATATATTCCTTGTGACATGATTAATCCTATACAGTAAATGGTGTATTCTGCTGTAATATTCGTTCCTTTAAGCTCAAGTTTCCATCTATAATATTGTCAGATATTGATTATGAGGATTTAACTTTTTCAGTATTTATGTTAGTCATCTCTTATGTTGGTCAGAGCAGAGATAAATTGTGTGTGTATTTGGCTTGATAAATATGATCTAATAAAAGATGTATCTTTGACGTGTAAATCTGATTGTATTCTTTAACTCGTCTGGCATCTCGTAGATTGTTGTGGTGGCCATACAAAATCAATCATGATAATTTTATGTGGACTATCAGGGCCATTTTTGGTGCTGACACTAACAAATTGTTAACATCAGGTGCTCACTTGATTTGCTATCCTGGGGCATTTAACATGACCACTGGACCATTGCACTGGGAGTTATTGCAGCGCGCAAGGTATAAGCTTCTATATTAATTTCTGCCTTTATGGTTTGTTGCTAATGGTAGTTTACATGTCTTGATGTTGTGTACATGCTAAATAGTATAAAGATGGTTTTGATCTCCAAGATGGGTGAGTTTTAGTTGATACTCTGTACATGATGCCTCAAAAGGCAGATCAAGATTCTTTCTGGGATATATTACTACAACTACCAACAGTTGTGAGTACATAGTATGTTGGGACCTGATATACTGGGCCATCTACTGATAAGGGTCATCTTTTATCTAGCAAAGCCTTTCCTTTGAGTGCCCCTTCCCTCCCCTAGGCAGCCAGGTCTTCAGAAAACCATTGTCGGCTTTTAAGAAAAGGGGGAAAAGGAAAATTTAACTTTCATTATATTGTGACAACCCCGTAGTCTGCTGTTTGTCCATCCAATAATCTGATTCTTTTGGTCCATTTTCTTTTAGATAAAATTGTATTGGATCTACTTAATTTTGGAAGCGTTTGAAATTGTATACTATATTGTAGCTTATTGACATACTTGATTGTTTTAACTGATATTTGTGCTTTGATGTTTTATGCAGGGCTGTAGATAATCTGGTATTCTACGAGTGATATCAATATGGCATGATTGGTTGTGTAGCTGAATCCATAATACTTCATAGTTTAAAAGAATAAAAATAAAAATGCTGCATAGCTCTTTTTATCTTTGGGGGGGGGGGGG